>NW_026707441.1:0-26598 GCF_902713425.1 Acipenser ruthenus
TGGGCCGCTTTGCATTTTTTAATTCAGCCCAGTTTTGGGGACTCCGATGACAGCCGAGTTTCTAAGTCATCCATGCACAGTTTACCATAAACTGGATCGTGAATTCATTTGAGAGTAACCCTTAGTACATGAATCAAGTTAATGTATTTTTTACTCTCCCCAGAAATCATTATTTTTTTTTTTTTTATGAAAAAACAAATAAAATGTAAATGTTAAAAAAAAAAACGTATTTCTTATTACATGAAGAAACTACATTGCACTGAAATAGATACATGAAAATTAATTAAAGCAGTTGTTTTCCTTTATTAAAGACTAATATTAAAACACATTTTTGGGAAGGAACATGGGATTCCGAAAAAAAGGACATCTCATTTTCTTATGTAAGGTCCATCAATATATTTTAGTGTTTCAGGTTCTTTTTGGACAGAAATGAGACTGCAACTGTGAGTAGATGAAGGCCGTTTATTTTGACAATAATTAATCACAAAATAAAAATAATAAAGTGAGGGTAAGGAGACTGGGAGTGAAAATGATTGTAGTAATTTTTCTTGTACCCTACCCTTCCCAGTCTTTTCCCCGCCCCTCTTTTGCGCAAAACCTGCACTCCAATTCCCCTCCACACACGTGTACCACCATGCAACCCCGGCACGCACACACCACCATGCAACCCCTACATGCACACACCACCATGCAACCCCGGCACGCACACACCACCATGCAACCCCGGCACGCACACACCACCATGCAACCCCTACATGCACACACCAATATGCAACCCCTACATGCACACACTACCATGCAACTCCTACATGCAGACACCACCATGCAATCCCTGCACGCAGACTCCACCATGCAACCCCTGCACGCAGACACCACCATGCAACCCCTGCACGCAGACACCACCATGCAACCCCTGCATGCAGACACCACCATGCAACCCCTGCACGCAGACACCACCATGCAACCCCTGCAACGCACACACCACCATGCAACCCCTGCACGCATACACCCACTGTAGCAATTTTTTGCAAAATATATTTTCGGGTATTCAGCCCCATTCATGTCTATGGCAGTGTTAAAAAACACATTTTCAGTCATATCTCTCGAACCAGAGCACCTACAGACGTGCTCAAATTTGTTGGTACCCCTCCACAAAAAATGAAGAATGCACAGTTTTCTCTGAAATAACTTGAAACTGACAAAAGAAATTGGCATCCACCATTGTTTATTCCATAGTTAATAGAAATCAGACTTTGCTTTTGATTTTTTATTCAACATAATATTGTAAATAATAAAACAAATGAAAATGGCTTGGACAAAAATGATGGGACCCTTAACCTAATATTTTGTTGCACAACCTTTAGAGGCAATCACTGCAATCAAACGTTTTCTGTAGCTCTCAATGAGACTTCTGCACCTGTTAACAGGTAGTTTGGCCCACTCTTCCTGAGCAAACTGCTCCAGCTGTCTCAGGTTTGATGGATGCCCTTCTCCAGACTGCAAGTTTCAGCTCTTTCCATAGATGTTCGATAGGATTCAGATCAGACTCATAGAAGGCCACTTCAGAATAGTCCAATGTTTGTTCTTATCCATTCTTGGGTGCTTTTAGCTGTGTGTTTTGGGTCATTATCCTGTTGGAGGACTGTGGCAAAGTGCCCCGCCCCTGTGTGCATTTGTGTGTTCTGTGTTGTATATATGCGTGCGTGTGTAAATGTTGGTGTATAGTCATTGGTACACGGGATATAAACGGGTCTGTGTTTCACGTGTATTTAAAAAGTGTATATTTGTATTTAGGCACGGGATTGCACATCACGCACGTGCATTTAAAATATAATATGTGAACACGGGGTTTCACGTAATGAATTCACGTGCTGGGATTCAAGTGAGTAATTAATTAGTAATTGAATCCCAGCACAACAGTATATATAGATGCACGTTTCTGTCACTCGGGGTTAGGTGTTCGGTGAGTGGAGAACGAGTGTGGAGAAGGAGGTAATAAGAATAAGAATAATAATAATAAGGAAAGAACTGTCTCACTCACCGTGTTTCGTTTGTCTGTCTGTCTGTTTACTGTCTAGTCCGTTTGTTTGTCTTTTTATTTTGGCGTGTAGTGCCGTGTCCTGTGTTTTTGTTGTTGCAAACCTTTTATTTGTTAATAAACGCTGAGTGCAGCCATTGCACTCAGCTCATCACAACCACTGTCTGTGTCTGTGAATTCCTGCTTCTGGTCTGACGCCACCCACTCCGGCCGTCTTTGTGACACGTGGTGTCATCGTGGGATAACAGCACCTCCAAGCGTCAGACCAGGAGAGGGGGGTTTTGTGTTTAAAAAAAAAAAAAAAAAAAAAAAAAAACCACAAGACTGGTTTCAAAAAAAAAAAAAAAAAAAGTGAAAATGGAAGGCTGGAGAGACGGCTGCCGGGACCTGCAGGACCTCCTCGGGGGCCTCGAGGACCAAGGCTGGTGCATGGCCTGTGGAGTCTACGGACACACGGTGGCGATCTGCCCCTTCCAAGGTGAGGAGGAGGAGGAACCGGCCCAGGAGAGGAAGGTGGGGAGGAGGAGTAAGAAGAGAAGGGGGGAAAGGAAAGCTGCAGCAGCAACAGCAACCACAACACCAGCCGGAGGAACAGCAGCCCGGGTGTTACTGCTGTGCTGAGCCTGGACATTCCAGCACCAACTGCCCCTGGTACCCCCTTGGACAGCTACCCCAACGATGCCCCATCTGCAGAGGTGAGCACTTCGTGGCCCACTGCCCAGTCCATCAGGAGAGGGAGGAGCAGGGGTCGTCTCAGTCTCCACGACCAGCAGGGGGGGGTAGACTGCTGCTCCAACCGCCCCAACCACAACTGCAACAGCGGCCAGAGGAGCCAGAGAACCTGTTCCCCTGGTGCACCTGGTGCGGAGAGGTGGATCACCGCTGGAGGGACTGCTCCGAGGTGCCACCGAGCTGGTGCGGGCGATGTGAGGAAGGGGGACATGACTGGTCAGGATGCCCCTATGCCAGCTCGCCAGTGCCCAAGCGGAAGGAGCCTGAACGTCCTACGCCTGAGTGGGAGGAGCCCGAACATCCTACGCCTGAGTGGGAGGAGCCCGAACATCCTACGCCTGAGTGGGGGGAGCCCGAACGTCCTACGCCTGAGTGGGGGGAGCCCGAACGTCCTACGCCTGAGTGGGGGGAGCCGGTGCGTCCACAGCCCAAAAGGGAGGAGTCGGTGCGTCCACAGCCCAAAAGGGAGGAGTCGGTGCGTCCACAGCCCAAAAGGGAGGAGTCGGTGCGTCCACAGCCCAAAGGGAGGCAAGTCGGGGCTTCCACAGCTCTGGGACCCAAGCCACCAGCAGAGGGAAAATGCCTGCTGGTTCAGCCCCAAGAGCCGGAAGGGGAGGAGTTACAGGCCCAACCCCCTGGAAATTTTTGGGGGGTAGAGGGGCAGCAGGCTGGTGTCCCCCAGCAGCCTCTATTCATGCAGCTGAAGGCAGCACGGCGCGCACCAGCCCAGCCGCCACAGCGGAGGGAGCCAGCGCCGCCAGGAGCAGAGGAGCTGCCTCTGCCTCCGCCACCTCCACCGCTTCCTCCACTAGGAGCAGAGGAGCAGGAGCTGCCTCTGCCTCCACCACCACCAGGAGCAGAGGAGCAGGAGCTGCCTCTGCCTCCGCCACCTCCACCGCTTCCTCCACTAGGAGCAGAGGAGCAGGAGCTGCCTCTGCCTCCACCACCGCCAGGAGCAGAGGAGCAGGAGCTGCCTCTGCCTCCACCACTTCCAGGAGCAGAGGAGCAGGAGCTGCCTCTGCCTCCACCACCTCCAGGAGCAGAGGAGCAGGAGCTGCCTCTGCCTCCACCACCTCCAGGAGCAGAGGAGCAGGAGCTGCCTCTGCCTCCACCACCGCCAGGAGCAGAGGAGCTGGAGCTGCCTCTGCCTCCACCACCGCCAGGAGCAGAGGAGCTGGAGCTGCCTCTGCCTCCACCACCTCCAGGAGCAGAGGAGCAGGAGCTGCCTCTGCCTCCACCACCGCCAGGAGCAGAGGAGCTGGAGCTGCCTCTGCCTCCACCACCGCCAGGAGCAGAGGAGCTGGAGCTGCCTCTGCCTCCGCCACCGCCCGGAGCAGAGGAGCAGGAGCTGCCTCTGCCTCCACCACCGCCAGGAGCAGAGGAGCAGGAGCTGCCTCTGCCTCCACCACCTCCAGGAGCAGAGGAGCAGGAGCTGCCTCTGCCTCCACCACCGCCAGGAGCAGAGGAGCTGGAGCTGCCTCTGCCTCCACCACCGCCAGGAGCAGAGGAGCAGGAGCTGCCTCTGCCTCCACCACCTCCAGGAGCAGAGGAGCAGGAGCTGCCTCTGCCTCCACCACCGCCAGGAGCAGAGGAGCTGGAGCTGCCTCTGCCTCCACCACCGCCAGGAGCAGAGGAGCTGGAGCTGCCTCTGCCTCCGCCACCGCCCGGAGCAGAGGAGCAGGAGCTGCCTCTGCTGCCCGTACCTCCGCAGGGAGTACGGTGGCCGGAGCCCCAGAAAGGGGAGCTGCCGGCCACGAAGAAGGGGGACGAGGTCTGGAGACCACTTTCCCCAGCAGCAGTTTCGCTGCAGGAGTTCTTGTGGCCGGAGCCCCACAGGAGGGAGCTGCCGGCTACGAAGAAAGGGGAGGTCGGGGGACCACCTGCCCCCGCAGCTTTTTCGCTGCAGGACGGGACCAGCATGCTGTCAGCCGTGCCACTACCGGCAGGGGAGCTGACAGCATTTCCAGCCATGGGCCCACTGAAGCCTCCCTTCCCAGCCCGAGACTTTGTCCTGGACTGCTGGGTTTTTAAGGGGGGAGGTGGCCGTTGAGGCCATGTGTGCTGCGCACAAGGGGGGGTATATGTGGCAAAGTGCCCCGCCCCTGTGTGCATTTGTGTGTTCTGTGTTGTATATATGCGTGCGTGTGTAAATGTTGGTGTATAGTCATTGGTACACGGGATATAAACGGGTCTGTGTTTCACGTGTATTTAAAAAGTGTATATTTGTATTTAGGCACGGGATTGCACATCACGCACGTGCATTTAAAATATAATATGTGAACACGGGGTTTCACGTAATGAATTCACGTGCTGGGATTCAAGTGAGTAATTAATTAGTAATTGAATCCCAGCACAACAGTATATATAGATGCACGTTTCTGTCACTCGGGGTTAGGTGTTCGGTGAGTGGAGAACGAGTGTGGAGAAGGAGGTAATAAGAATAATAATAATAACAATAATAAGGAAAGAACTGTCTCGCTCACCGTGTTTCGTTTGTCTGTCTGTCTGTTTACTGTCTAGTCCGTTTTTTGTTTGTCTTTTTATTTTGGCGTGTAGTGCCGTGTCCTGTGTTTTTGTTGTTGCAAACCTTTTATTTGTTAATAAACGCTGAGTGCAGCCATTGCACTCAGCTCATCACAACCACTGTCTGTGTCTGTGAATTCCTGCTTCTGGTCTGACGCCACCCACTCCGGCCGTCTTTGTGACAAGGACCCATGACCTGTGACTGAGACAGAGCTTTCTGACACTGGGCAGTACGTTTCGCTCCAGAATGCCTTGATAGTCTTGAGATTTCATTGTGCCCTGCACAGATTCAAGGCACCCTGTGCCAGGCGCAGCAAAGCAGCCCCAAAACATAACCGAGCCTCCATGTTTCACTGTAGGTATGGTTTTCTTTTCTTTGAAAGCTTCATTTTTTCGTCTGAACATAGAGCTGATGTGACTTGCCAAAAAGCTCCAGTTTTGACTCATCTGTCCAAAGGACATTCTCCCAGAAGGATTGTGGCTTGTCAATATGCATTTTAGCAAATTCCAGTCTGGCTTTTTTATGTTTTTCTGTCAAAAGTGGAGTCCTCCTGGGTCTTCTTCCATGGAGCCCACTTTCGCTCAAAAAGCGACGGATGGTGCGATCAGAAACTGACGTACCTTCACCTTGGAGTTCAGCTTGTATCTCTTTGGCAGTTATCCTTGGTTCTTTTTCTACCATTCGCACTATCCTTCTGTTCACTCTGGGGTCGGTTTTCCTCTTGCGGCCGTGCCCAGGGAGGTTGGCTACAGTTCCATGGACCTTAAACGTCTTAATAATATTTGCAACTGTTGTCACAGGAACATCAAGCTGCTTGGAGATGGTCTTGTAGCCTTTACCTTTACCATGCTTGTCTATTATTTTCTTTCTGATCTCCTCAGACAACTCTCGCCTTTGCTTTCTCTGGTCCATGTTCAGTGTGGTGCACACAATGATACCAAACAGCACAGTGATTACTTTTCTCCATTTAAATAGACTGAATGACTGATTACAAGATTGGAGACATGCGTGATACTAATTAAAGAAACTAATTAGTTTGAAATATCACTATAATCCAATTATTTATTATCTTTTCTAAGGGGTACCAACAAATGTGTCCAGGCCATTTTAGAATATCTTTGTAGAATAAGCAATAATTCATCTCTTTTCACAGCTTCTTTGCTTTATTCTATGACATACCAAAGGCATGCAAGTATACATGATAAAATAGCTTTTAATTTCATCACTTTTCAGGAGGAATGAAGCATTATTTCAATGAGCTGTAAGGGTACCAACAAATTTGAGCACGTCTGTACAACCACTGTTCGAAGGGTTCTAGACCAGCCTGAATGTAATATGCCCAGTTTCGTAGCAATTCTTTGCCAAAAATAGTTTCAGGGCGTTCAGGGTGTTCAGCCTCATTCATGTCTATGGCAGGGTTGAAAAACACATTTCAGGCATATCTCTCGAACCCGAGCACGTAGAACCACCATTCAAAGTGATATAGACTCAGGGGAGCACCCCAAACCACCTCCTAAAACGGTGTGGTGGTTCACCCAAAAACTCACGTCATGACGAAAAAATTCACTTTGCCAAGCCGTCCTGGCATCTGAACTATGAAAATGGTGACTCCTTGTGCAGGGCGCAAAAAAAAAAATCAAGTTCCTAACCCCCACAGAACCCGAGATACGCCCTGTCAAAAATGTCCAAAAATGTCCATGACCCTGGGGCCTGGGGCCTAGAAACCGGGTTGAACAGGGTGCCATCCATTTTCAAATGCTACATTTTCAACAAATTTACACATTTTCAGCATGATGGCATGTCAAGGTTGCATTTCCAATGGCTTTTGAGCTCCAGGTTGGCAAAAAAAGTCTAAACTGGTGTCCTTTCTAGCTGGGGCCACGTCGCTTGGAGGGATCGACAGGGGCCCTGAGGTGGACCTCCATACAGATTTTCAAGTCTCTGGGACCCCCGGAACCCGAGATATAGCACCCTGAAAAATGTCTATAGGAAATCCCATTATAAAACCCCTTTGGGGCAACGCCCACCATCTGGTGGTGGGATGGTGTATGAACCCGTGGCCGATGTCATTCTTTAGCTAAGACTCTTATGCACGCAAAGAGTGCCCTTCTGAGTTAGCTGGCCCAGGGGTCATGGAGAAACGGGTACGATAAGAGACCACCCCCTTCCCTATGGCAAATCCCATTATATATAAGACCTGAAATGTGCACATTTGGTAGTGTATGTACCAATTTAAGTCCATTCCAAGTGTTTTGTGATCACAGTATCAGCTTGAGTGTATCGGAGCATAGTCTTGCACCAAAAGCGAGCAGAGGTGAAAAAAAGCACTACATACCCTATTCTTTAAAATATCACTTTGCAGTGCAAATTTGAGGATCGCAACCACTTGGCAACTTGCAAATTGGTACTGCAATTTAAAGGCCTGTAGTGTCAGACTGGTAGTCCCTAACTGATTCAAGTGTTTTTGGAATGATTCTTGCAAAGACTGATTTATAAGAAAAAAGAGAGATTGACAAACAGTATTTTGCTTTATATGCAGAAACGGGCAACTACAAGAGGGTGTCAAACAAGCTGTGAATGTCCTAGGAGGCTACAGAGTACCTCTGAGTATGAATCCAGATGCTCGCAGTACCTGTTCTTAGATGTCCGAAACCACTGTATCGCTGTATAACTGTATACCCTATAAATATCACTTTTTATTGTGTATTTGAGGAACACAACCAATTACAAACTTCATTTGAATTGCTGTGCTATCAAAATATCAGTGTATAACTTTGCTGGGCATTGCAGTGTATGCTGGGTATCAAAAGGCCTTCACTTTTACAAAAGGCTGTCAAAATTTTAAAAAGGCCGTCAATGTTACAAAATAATAGGTGTGCTCCTAACCCAATACTTGTCTTTTTAATTCTGTGCATCCAAATACTTGTAGTTTAAAAGTTTTAAGAATTAAGCCTACTGTTTGTTGTTCTGTCCTAAACCAGCAGTTTGTCACCCAAATTTATTAAATAAACGGGTGGGGGGGGGGGGGGGGTCATCAGATTATTCTACATTTTATTGTTCAGTTGAGCGAAAATTGTAAAGGGGTACTCGAGCTGAAACCTCCAGATAGAAGGGGTACAGTTTCAAAAAAAGGTTGAAAACCCCTGACCTACAGTATAAACTATCAGGAATAGATAAGGGAAATGTTGACTCATACAATACAATAGGATTTACAGTGCCTTGCGAAAGTATTCGGCCCCCTTGAACTTTGCGACCTTTTGCCACATTTCAGGCTTCAAACATAAAGATATGAAACTGTAATTTTTTGTGAAGAATCAACAACAAGTGGGACACAATCATGAAGTGGAACGAAATTTATTGGATATTTCAAACTTTTTTAACAAATAAAAAACTGAAAAATTGGGCGTGCAAAATTATTCAGCCCCCTTCAGTTAATACTTTGTAGCGCCACCTTTTGCTGCGATTACAGCTGTAAGTCACTTGGGGTATGTCTCTATCAGTTTTGCACATCGAGAGACTGAAATTTTTGCCCATTCCTCCTTGCAAAACAGCTCGAGCTCAGTGAGGTTGGATGGAGAGCATTTGTGAACAGCAGTTTTCAGTTCTTTCCACAGATTCTCGATTGGATTCAGGTCTGGACTTTGACTTGGCCATTCTAACACCTGGATACGTTTATTTGTGAACCATTCCATTGTAGATTTTGCTTTATGTTTTGGATCATTGTCTTGTTGGAAGACAAATCTCCGTCCCAGTCTCAGGTCTTTTGCAGACTCCATCAGGTTTTCTTCCAGAATGGTCCTGTATTTGGCTCCATCCATCTTCCCATCAATTTTAATCATCTTCCCTGTCCCTGCTGAAGAAAAGCAGGCCCAAACCATAATGCTGCCACCACCATGTTTGACAGTGGGGATGGTGTGTTCAGGGTGATGAGCTGTGTTGCTTTTACGCCAAACATAACGTTTTGCATTGTTGCCAAAAAGTTCGATTTTGGTTTCATCTGACCAGAGCACCTTCTTCCACATGTTTGGTGTGTCTCCCAGGTGGCTTGTGGCAAACTGTAAACGACACTTTTTATGGATATCTTTAAGAAATGGCTTTCTTCTTGCCACTCTTCCATAAAGGCCAGATTTGTGCAGTATACGACTGATTGTTGTCCTATGGACAGAGTCTCCCACCTCAGCTGTAGATCTCTGCAGTTCATCCAGAGTGATCATGGGCCTCTTGGCTGCATCTCTGATCAGTCTTCTCCTTGTATGAGCTGAAAGTTTAGAGGGACGGCCAGGTCTTGGTAGATTTGCAGTGGTCTGATACTCCTTCCATTTCAATATTATCGCTTGCACAGTGCTCCTTGGGATGTTTAAAGCATGGGAAATCTTTTTGTATCCAAATCCGGCTTTAAACTTCTCCACAACAGTATCTCGGACCTGCCTGGTGTGTTCCTTGTTCTTCATGATGCTCTCTGCGCTTTAAACGGACCTCTGAGACTATCACAGTGCAGGTGCATTTATACGGAGACTTGATTACACACAGGTGGATTCTATTTATCATCATTAGTCATTTAGGTCAACATTGGATCATTCAGAGATCCTCACTGAACTTCTGGAGAGAGTTTGCTGCACTGAAAGTAAAGGGGCTGAATAATTTTGCACGCCCAATTTTTCAGTTTTTTATTTGTTAAAAAAGTTTGAAATATCCAATAAATTTCGTTCCACTTCATGATTGTGTCCCACTTGTTGTTGATTCTTCACAAAAAATTACAGTTTCATATCTTTATGTTTGAAGCCTGAAATGTGGCAAAAGGTCGCAAAGTTCAAGGGGGCCGAATACTTTCGCAAGGCACTGTATTTGAAGTTGTTGAAGGGCACTGGTCTCTTAAACCCAGAAGTTCTGATAAACCCCTACGCCTCACTATATATTGATGGACATTACATAAGCAAATGAGATGTCCTTTTTTTTTTTTTGGTATACCATGTTCCTAAATGTTTTCTGGGGAGAGTAAAAAATACATTAACTTTGATTCATGTACTAAGGGTTACTCTTAAATGAATTAACGGTCCAGTTTATGGTAAACTGTGCATGCATGAGTTAGAAACTCAGCTGTCGGCTAAGCAGAATATCTTAAAAACTGGCCTGAATTCGAAAATGCAGAATTCGGGACGTTATCTAAAAACCAGAGCAGCCCAGAAATTGGGGTGTTATCAGAGCGGCCCAGAATTTGGGACGTTATCTGCAAACCA
Organism: Acipenser ruthenus; assembly: GCF_902713425.1. Lineage (NCBI taxonomy): Eukaryota > Metazoa > Chordata > Actinopteri > Acipenseriformes > Acipenseridae > Acipenser > Acipenser ruthenus. The sequence goes on from NW_026707441.1 coordinate 10,532, forward strand.
AATCGGCCCAGAGTTTGGGACGTTATCTAAAAACCAAAGCGGCCCAGAATTTGCGACGTAAATGAAAACAGGGGCAGTCTATATGTAAAACTGTGATTACATTAGAGATAAACTAATGTATCCTCTAACAAAACTGCAATAGTGTATACATTTTATATTAAAATATATCGCAAAAATGATTATAGATACATGCTACTTGAAATAAAAAAGTACACCACCACAGAAAGCCAATTCTTACATTCGTGCATAACATGATAGTTCATATAAAGTAATCACCCATAGTTTGTTATATCAGTACAGCGTAATACCACATTATATTTTAATGGAAAGGTTGTGGACAGCAGATCTCTCTCTCTCTCTCTCTCTCTCTCTCTGATCACAATGTTAAAAATGCCTGCAAGCTTTTCCACTCGTGTGACTACATATTCATGTGACAGACATGGACCAATCAAAACGCGAGACTGTTATGCGGTTCCATCCCAAAAACCGGGCCTGTGTCATACCTTGTTTAACGATGGGAATCAGATTAGAGTCTCTATTGAATCGGTTCTTTTGATTCACCCTATGAACAAGCTGCATGGCGCACAGGAGTCGAGTCTATCAAAAGCCATGAAGTGATTCCTTACCTCTAGAGTCTGGCTGGTTTGTTCGTTGTAACAAGGAAACCGGGATGTCTCTCAGCTCGTTGAGTGTTATGAAACTGAAGACCGTTTTGTGCCATGTTGGATCCAAATTCCCGCTTAGTGCAAGATAAGAACTCTGTGTGAGCCAAAATGGCGTCAGTTGCATCCTCCGGACCATAGCTATATATCTATGATCCAGATGGTGTGTACTTTAGAGTGCTGCTTCACGCTGTCAGAAACTCAGATTACAAGTTTGTGCACCAGAATTATTATTTTTCTTACAGTTCTTCTTAGTTTACTATGTACGTAACCTTGTGTAAGTCTGCCAAACAAATAAATAATAAAATGAATCACTACTAGTTGTAGCCTATGTGTGTTTCTTATTTTTTTATACACATACAAAATTAATCATATCTATAGTTAACTATTTTGCACAAATTATGATTAATACTTCTAAGTCATCTTGAGTAAAGTCAGCCAAATTACTAAATAATATTAATAATAATAATTGAGATATACACCTCATTTCCAAAATAAATACAAACATCTACTGGTATTGTAACGTTATTGTACCCAAGGCTTAATTATATAACTTGTGATTACATATTTGACCTTGAGGAATGATGTGTTTTATACATGACAATTTACAACTACGGTTAAATATTTGATAATTTAATGTTAATGACGGTGATTCACCTTAGTCCACAAGATGGCACCTAGTATCAGCTACGATACAACGACCTTTTAGGATGATATTGCACATTCTAACGGATGACGTTCTTAAATGTCTATTATATTTTATATGCACATTAAATATACATTTTCTAAATGTTATTTTACTGTTTTAAAATACTAAATATATACACGTTTAAACTTTGTTTATATAAAATGTACATGTTGCGGTTATGGGTGTGCTTCAATGTGTGATTGATCACATGACTAATCCCAAAGGTTTACTGAATAGAAGAGGAATTGGGCAAACAGCGTTTTGCTGTGTGCTGAATAAATACCACGGATTAGTTCCACAAATACCACTCGTTCGAGCCTCTCTTTTTTGTTGTAAAAATTAATGGGTGACTCCAAATGTATAGAAAAACAACACTTAAGAAAAGCAATTGACTATTTTTTTTTAAAGATGAAATTAAATTAGATTGATACTGATGGCTAAACAGTGCTAATGGTTCAAACTGTTATCTTATCTCCAGGATTCTAAATATATATTATTATTTTTGTCATACTATATTTAATTTAATGTTTATGAACCAAGTCAACCAAATATAGATTCTCCCTAGCTTTTGTGATGTGCAGTTCGTGAACGACTCGTTCTTTCCGGTTCAAATAAACCTACGTAAACAATCTTAATGCGGTCTACATTGATTGGTTTTGTGTCATTGAATCAGTGAATCAAATGAACGAAATGAATTGATTTACCAAACTGAACTGAATCGAGTCATTAAAAAGAATCGAACTGCCCATCACTAGTCCTCCCCGACCCCGTCCCCCTCTCCCGCCGAGTCTGACTCACTAGTACTAGGCTTACTAGCTAGTGGAGGACGTGCCGGTGGTGATGCTGAACTGGAGGGATTAGCAGCGCAGACAGCGCTGCTAGCTAAGGCATAGCAGTTTTCCCCTCATTTTTGATTTGGCTTTCCTTTCCCCTCGACACGTTTCAAATTCAGTAACGATGACTAGCCTAGGCTACGTGACGTGATACGTAGGGACCTCTCACTAGCTGACCACCACTGTTTCAAGATCCCTTACTTACCTCGCCGGCCCGCCCCATAACCTCTATCTACAAATAAGAGAGCAGGTCTGGAATCGGTGTGGCAGGATAGGATGCGCTTTTACAGGGGGGCGGGAGAAATAACGAGGCAGAGGCAACTTTAACTGATCGCTTTTATTACAGTGGAAAAAATAATAAATCATTCCGCGAGAGGTACCGGATCCGGGCAAATTAGGTGCCGGAACGAAAAAAGTTAAATCTGAGAAGTCAAATCTCAAATTAAGCACTGCTTTCACTACTGCATTGCTTTAAACTCTGTCCATATCAGTGATACAGACCACATGCTTTGACATGAAGCTTATAGGGCCTCATGCACTAAACAGCGGTGACGTGTTTTGCATGCAGAAATCCCCTTACTGCGTGCTTTGTGCACCTGCTGTATTCACTAATCAGTGGCAGACAACGTAGGGAAAAAAATGCATATGGAAAAAGTACCGTGTTAGAATCATTTAAATATAATGAATAATGTTAATGTGTGGAAATGTGTGCAAATTAAGTCACAAAATACCACAAGGGAGGTATTTGATATGCAAACCATATTCACTTAAGGGTGCTGACTTTACTAGGTGCCTCAGCGTGTGTTAAAAGTACCGCTTATTGAAACCAGGCGGTGTCACAGAACCAACAGGAGAGCGAGAAGTGGTGTCAGGGAGAGAGTATTTCAGATCAGGCAGACATTACTAGGACTGTGTGAGGAGGAGGTAATAACTAGATACAGATTGAGTACACATCATAGCCTTATATGCAGGGCCCTGGAAAATTCACGATATCACGAATTTCACAGAAATCCTGTATTTGACGGCCTACCGTGAAAAATATGCATTTTGTTTTCCTTAGTGTTTTGCATTACTCTTCACCTCCCCTATTCATTTCATACTTTTATCAAGTAGAAGCAGCGCTACAGTAGCTGTACACAGTCCGGCGCCAATGCCGTGCATTTGGTTACTACGGTAACAGGGTCAAACAAATACCGGCTTCATGATTTTGAATTCCTCATACTGTACAATGACCTAACATACAAGTCAGAGGCGGGGAGTTTAAAATGGTTGTTTTAGATATTGTTGATTTATTAGCTTGCAGTGTATGATTCACATTAAAAAATGCAGACAGCTGACAAATCAAAAAAAGCTAATTAATTTCACCAGAAGGTCGCATTCAGAGCTACGAAAAGGGGATGTTGCATGCAGATGAGATTCTGTTTTCCTCAACTTGTAATGTGTCTTTGGATCATCTAAGAAAAGGTACTATTGACAAGCATCTTGACAGCGCAGTCAAGTGACACACTCGGACGAGAGTATCTCCCTACCTAAAGGCAGCACAATAGTCTATGGGAGTTACACGGTCATTGTAATTAATGTGTCAACATACGTTTTAAAGGTTTACAAAACTCAAATGTTGCTGAATTTGTCATTTCAGGGTTGTTTTTAAAAAATCTCTTGTCTGCTTGTTACTTTTTTTGCAGCCAACACAGACCATTTTAAACGACTCTTGTTTCCAGCAAGTTTGTTTTATTTTTAAAGATCGTTTCAATAGCGACTCAAGTTCCGATGTTACAATGTACTCGTACATCCTCAGACAGTCCGGGATATATGAAGATTACGAGGCAGGGGTATATGGAACACTTTCGGCTATGTTAATATATTTATATAGTCACTGTGTACGTGTGATATTTTAGTAGGCTATGCTTAAAATGGCCTTAAAAATATAAAAAAGAAACTGTAAATGTCCAATGAATGAATGTACACAGAGTGCGAGTTGAGGTGCAGTCATAAACACAAACAATCAAACGGCAGCTAATGTTAATGTGACGATTCACCAAACACCTTTTGAAATGTAAATAGTGAACTTTTAATTGACTGAGCGAGTGCTTTGCTGTCTTTTTTGGTTTAATATTACATTATGAATCAGAAGGAGATCAAGTTGAACAAACAAATATTTATTTGATATGAAGAGTTAAATGTTCCATAACAATTACTTTCTCTGCTTTGAGACTCTTGCAGGATGCTGTGATTTGGGACCAGCCTCCCGCCCTCCTCCTACAAAGCGCATTGTTGAAGTTAATGTTCTCGCTGATTCAGCAGCAAAAAGCATTTCATAATTCCCCACCACTTCTTCTGCTAATACATTTAGCTCCTGGTCTGTAAACTTTAGATTCCTCCTTGGTCGCTGTCATTGTGACAAACTCAGAACCGTGCTTACCTTTTCTTTCAGCACCCTTATATACAGTGCCGAGAAAGTTTGTGAACCCCAATGATAATTATGGAAATTCCATAGTTTTACCACGATGGCCTTCTTAAATATCCAATAGAGTTTATATTAACCAATTCCATGTCTTCTGAAACAAAATGATGTATGAATTAGACAAACCATGAGTAATTAAGATATGTATGTGGAAAAGTAAGTGAACCCCTGGTTTTATCAGCTCAATTAAGGGGATAATTAGAATCAGGTGTTTAAATAATTAGGTAGATCTTCAGGGGTGAGTTTGGGAGGCCCCATCCTATATAAAGATCAGAATATATATAGATAGATAGATAGATAGATATATATAGATAGATATATATATAGATATAGATATATAGATATAGATATATATAATATATAAGAAAAGCATATTTCAGGTACTTAAAGGTAGAATCATTGATTACAAATCAGTTATCAGGACGTTTCGGACTACAAGTCCTTCATTGGCTGAATACAAAAAAACAGTGCTTTAAGAAGTTGATAAAAAACAAACAAGTAGTCTTTTAAACAAAATTCCAGAATGTTGTTGTTGATGATGATGATGATGATGATGATGATGACCTCAGAATAGAATGTTCATTCCAAATGGCCCCAAAGTGCCTAGTTTGAAAATAAGTTCACATTCCTTTTGTTTCCTGACAGCATTAGTTCCATAGCATTGAACCATCCCACAAATTGTGATGTCTTCTATAGTGTGGTCATGGATAGTAAATGAGGATTTTGCTTCCTTAACTACTGTGTTGCTGTGAATGTATTTGCATGATTTAGATTCTGGTATAGTAAGCAAAAAAATTTGCAGATGACACAAAAATAGGAGGAGTGGCAAACACTGTTGCAGCAGCAAAGGTCATTCAAAATGATCTAGACAGCATTCAGAACTGGGTAGACACATGGCAAATGAAATTTAATAGAGAAAAGTGTAAAGTATTGCACGCAGGCAATAAAAATGTGCATTATAAATATCATATGGGAGATACTGAAATTGAAGAAGGTAACTATGAAAAAGACCTAGGAGTTTATGTTGACTCAGAAATGTCTTCCTCTAGACAATGTGGGGAAGCTATAAAAAAGGCCAACAAGATGCTCGGATATATTGTGAGGAGTGTTGAATTTAAATCAAGGGAAGTAATGTTAAAACTTTACAATGCATTAGTAAGACCTCATCTAGAATATTGTGTTCAGTTCTCGTCACCTCGTTACAAAAAGGATATTGCTGCTCTAGAAAGAGTGCAAAGAAGAGTAACCAGAATTATCCCGGGTTTAAAAGGCATGTCGTATGCAGACAGGCTAAAAGAATTGAATCTATTTAGTCTTGAACAAAGAAGACTACGCGGCGATCTGATTCAAACATTCAAAATCCTAAAAGGTATAGACAATGTCGAGCCAGGGGACTTCTTTGACCTGAAAAAAGAAACAAGGACCAGGGGTTACAAATGGAGATTAGATAAAGGGGCATTCAGAACAGAAAATAGGAGGCACTTTTTTACACAGAGAATTGTGAGGGTCTGGAACCAACTCCCCAGTAATGTTGTTGAAGCTGACACCCTGGGATCCTTCAAGAAGCTGCTTGATGAGATTCTGGGATCAATAAGCTACTAACAACCAAACGAGCAAGATGGGCTTGTAAACTTGTGGCACTGCCACCTAAATTAAAATGTTCTGTTCTACATGGTGCAATAAGCGTACCATGTGTTGCGCCTTAATTGGGCAGCACGGAAGCCTGGCCAGGTTCCAAATACATTTCGAGGTTCTTATTCGCTGAAAGCGGCAGCTCTGTTAATGGAAAGATTGTTTTAGGCAAGTATAAATAGTACCTTTGTTACGCCATAGGGGGGTGCTGCTTACCTGCCTTGTGAGTTCCGCCTCCTTAGTTCCTGTTTAGTGACTCTATTCCGTGTTTTGAAAAGGCCTCGGCGTTCTTTTGCCCTGGGAGGTCTGCCAATTGGAGCGATTCTGTTTACTTCGACTGTCGTTCCTGTTGGAAGTTGTTTTGTTTTTTATCAGCAAGTGCTCTGTGCCAGTTTCAGGCTGTTTAGCCGGTGTCGTTCACCTCTGCTGCATACGATCGCTAAAGCCTGGAGCCGGCTTGTATGCGCCACGTTGCTGACGGTTTTGTTTTTTCAAGTTCATGTTCATTTTTTGTGGATTACTTGTCATCACCTTCTGAGAGGACCTTCAAGCAAGCGGGTACCCAGGAGTTTGGTGAGATCGTTGTTTTTTTTTTGTTATTTTTGTTGCGGGTCTGTTTTGTTTTTGTTTTATTTTGTTACTTTGTTCTCGCAGTGGATATTTTGCTGGCTTGTTTACGTTTTGTTTTTTTCTGCTCGGAACTTATCTTTTCTATTTGTTTTGTTTAACAGTATCAGTTATTTTAGCCAACAAATGTTTGAGGTTATCCCTTGTTTCTATAGTGTATTTATTGGGATCTTGCGTCCTTGATGCACTGTCGCTTCGCCCTTCCCCTTTGTTAATAATTTGGGTATATTTGATACAGGGAGGTAATCCCGCCGTAGGGATTAGTTTTGTGCTAAGAGCGAGTCGTTACAAACTTTCTTATGTTCTTAGATGTTCACAGTACAAAAGACTTGAGTTAGGTGATACTTGTGTCGCTGCTAGTTTAGCGTGTGAATAAACCATGCCAGCTCGGTCATAAATTCTCCAGAAACAAGGCCGGTGTCAGAGCTAGGAAGGAAATTAAAAGACAAGACCAAAACTGTGGTATTTTCTGGGATACTGCCGGCGCCTTGCAAAGGACCATATGGACAGCTGGAAATACAAAATCAAAATGCATGGCTGAAATCGTGGTGCACACAGGAAGGCTTCACCTTTCTTGAACATTGGAGCACATTCTACAACAAGGACTATCTATACAGGTGGGACGGACTGCACTTAAACAGAAAGGGAACAAATCTACTCGGAGAAAGGATCCTTGAGGAGGTTCAGAAGCATTTAAACTAGAAAGGAAGGGGGGAGAAAACAAAAAAACAGAAGGGAGACCACATCAAAACAAGGGCAACAACTCAGGTAAGACAACTATTAAATGTATTCATCTTAATGCTAGAAGTCTCAGAAACAAAATGTTAGAACTTGAAGCTACTGCACTAACAAGTAACTACGATGTGATAGGTGTTACAGAAACTTGGTTGTCTGAGAGTGATGGAGACGAATATAATATTAGTGGGTACACACTGTATAGGAAAGACAGGCAGGACAGAAGAGACGGAGGGGTAGCGCTATACATAAGAAATAGTCTTGAAGCCCAGGTGTTAAATCAGGACAAAGAAAACAATGCAGAATCAATATGGGTCAGAATAATGGACACAAATTCAAAGGCCATAATAATAGGAGCATGCTATAGACCGCCAAATTAAGACGTTGAGCAAAATAATCTGTTATACAATGACATTCGAAATGTGTGTAGCAAAGGAGAAGCCATACTAATGGGAAAACCCGACGGGGGGCATGATGGACGAAATTGAAATGGTGGAAATGACAAATGACTGCTTCCTAATGCAATTTGTCAAGGCACCGACTAGAGGGGAGGCATGCCTTGATTTAGTCTTTTCAAATAATGAAGACAGAATAGCTAAAAGAGAGGTCAGAGAGCCATTTGCAAACTCAGACCATAACATGGTCTCATTTGAAGTATTTTTTAAAACCCCAAAAGTAATGACTAAAGCTATTACAATTTTAGAAAAGCAAACTATGAAGGTATGAAACAGAGACTAACAGAAGCAGATTGGAGTAAAATAGAGAAAACATCCACAGAAAAAGGATGGCTGTTTTTAAAAAATGTAGTACTAGAGGCGCAAAACAATTACATCCCAAAAGTAGACAAATCTAAATCTAAAACAAAATGGTTTAATAGATCAATTAAAAAAAATATTCAGCGAAAAAAGGCATTTACAAAGCATTTAAAAAGGACCAAAAACAAAGTACACATAAGAGTACTTGGAACTGTAAACACAAGTAAAAAGGAAGTTAGAAAGGCCGAGAGAGATAGAAATCAATATTGCTAAGGGGGCTAAACCAATTCCAAAATGTTTTTCCAATATTATAACAGCAAGAGGACATTCAAAGAGGAGGTTAAATGTCTAAGAGACACAAATGGCAAAATCATAGACGAAGAAAAAAAATAGCAAATAATATTAAATGATTACTTTTTCACAGGTTTTTACAAAGGAGGACACAGACAACATGCCCCACATGTCGATCTGTTCCTATCCAATTTTAAATAACTTGAGCATAACAGAGGCAGAAGTGTTAAAGGGACTAGGAGCTCTTAAAATAAACAAATCCCTTGGGCCGGATGATATCCTCCCAATAGTACTCAAAGAAATGAGAGAAGTTATTTACAAACTGCTAACCAAGATCATGCAACAGTCTCTTGACAAAGGGGTTGTACCGACAGACTGGAAAATAGCAAACGTAATACCAATCCACAAAAAGGGAAACAAAACCGAACCAGGTAACTACAGACCAATAAGCCTGACTTCAATTATATGTAAACTTATGGAAACTATAATAAGATCCAAAATGGAAAGTTACCTGTATGGTAACAGTATCCTGGGAGACAGTCAGCATGGTTTCAGGAAAGGGAGATTATGTCTAACTAACCTGCTTAATTTTTTTGAGGCTGCAACATCAGCAATGGATAATTGCAAAGCATACAACATGGTTTATTTGGATTTCCAGAAAGCTTTTGACAAAGTCCCGCATAAAAGATTGATTCTCAAACTGAATGCAGTAGGGATTCAAGGAAATTCATGCACATGGATTAGGGAGTGGTTAACATGTAGAAAACAGAAAGTACTGATTAGAGGAGAAACCTCAAAATGGAGCGAGGTAACCAGTGGTGTACCACAGGGATCAGTATTAGGTCCTCTGCTATTCCTAATCTACATTAATGATTTAGATTCTGGTATAGTAAGCAAACTTGTTAAATTTGCAGACGTCACAAAAATAGGAGGAGTGGCAAACACTGTTGTAGCAGCAAAGGTCATTCAAAATGATCTAGACAGCATTCAGAACTGGGACGACACATGGCAAATGACATTTAATAGAGAAAAGTGTAAAGTACTGCACGCAGGCAATACAAATGTGCATTATAAATATCACATGGGAGATAGTGAAATTGAAGAAGAATCTATGAAAAAGACCTAGGAGTTTATGTTAACTCAGGAATGTCTTCATCTAGACGATATGGGGAAGCTGTAAAAAAGGCCAAGATGCTCGGATATACTGTGAGAAGTGTTGAATTTAAATCAAGGGAAGTAATGTTAAAACTTTACAATGCATTAGTAAGACCTCACCTAGAATATTGTGTTGAGTTTTGGTCACCTTGTTACTAAAAGGATATTGCTGCTCTAGAAAGAGTGCAAAGAAGAGCAACCAGAATTATCCCGGGTTTAAAAGGCATGTTGTATACAGAGACGCTAAAAGAATTGAATCTATTTCAGTCTTGAACAAAGAAGACTATGCGGTGATCTGATTCAAGCATTCAAAATCCTAAAAGGTATAGACAATGTCGACCCAGGGGACTTTTTTGACCTGAAAAAAGAAACAAGAACCAGGGGTCACAAATGGAGATTAGATAATGGGCATTCAGAACAGAAAATAGGAGGCACTTTTTTACACAGAGAATTGTGAGGGTCTGGAACAAACTCCCTAGTAATGTTGTTGAAGCTGACACCCTGGGATCATTCAAGAAGCTGATTGATGAGATTCTGGGATTAATAAGCTACTAACAACCAAACGAGCAAGATGGGCTGAATGGCCTCTCATTTGTAAACTTTATGTTATGTTCTGTCTCTCTCACAATTGACATAGCGGGTAAGAAAACCCCCTGTTACAGTGCTGAATCACAACTATTTGGATGGGGTAATGTGTTACATGTGTGGGTTGTTGCTGGATAATAATGAGGCAGACACAGCACTGGGTGTTGGTACGCCTCACTGGCACACAGATTTAATAACCCACAGGTGCTAACACTAGGGTACCAGCAATGGTAACCCTAGTGTCACATTTAATAAAGAAAACAAAACAAAGCTCAAAATAAGTTTGTCACACGAAATAGCGAGCGTTAGTCCCACTAAAAGGAACGTCCCGCTCCAGGAACCTACTACACTACGCAATCCCTTTCTATACTGTTTGGGATCCACATCCCCTAAACTGACCTACTTCTGGGCTCCTGGGTTTTCATGTAGTAGTTCCTGCAGAGCAGACCCTCTCCTCCTGGATATAAACAAGCACACACTTCTGCTCAGCGCACGTCTGTTATTTCTGCATACCCCAAGGTGTCTGATATCAGAAACACACAAACAGACAGTTACAATGGTGTCAAGAATTATCACAACGTACTCTTTTTATTCATGTATATGCTCTGAGCACACTCTTAAACTCAGGGGAGACGTTCAGGAGGACATTAAGATGTTTCAGACATTGTTCATGCACTAGGCTTGCAACGTATCCAGATGACTTTTTAATAATAAAGAAAATCACACAGACTCATTAATTTGAAGTTTTAACGAATCAGAGCAGTAGTAGTGCTCTTTTCGGTTTATTAAATGCTTATGTTGAAAAATTGGATTGGGGGCTCCTGAGTGGCGCATCCAGTAAAAGCACTCGCTAGAGTGCAGGATGCGCTCTATAGCCTGGACGTCGCCGGTTCGAATCCAGGCTATTCCACAGCCAACTGTGGACGGGAGCTCCCAGGGGGCGGCGCTCCATTGGCCGAACGTCGTCCGGGGGGAGGGGAGGGTTAGGTCGGCCAGGGTGTCCTCGGCTCACCACGCACCAGCGACCCCTGTAGTCTGGCCGGGCGCCTGCGGGCTTGCCTGTAAGCTGCCCAGAGCTGCGTTGTCCTCCGACGCTATAGCTCTGAGGCGGCTGCACGGTGAGTCTGCAGACTGTAAAGAAGCGGGTGGCTGACGGCACACGCTTCGGAGGACAGCGTGTGTTCATCTTTGCCCCTCCCGAGTCAGCGCAGGGGTGGTAGCGGTGAGCTGAGCCTAAAAATAATTGGGCATTTCAAATTGGGGAGAAAATAATAAAAACTAATTGGCAATGACTAAAATTAAAAAAAAAAAAAAAAAAAAAAAAAATTGGATTGGTTGGTTGCTCAGACCACCATAAATCCCAAGTAAAAAGCAGTCTGGGCGATCCAGTGCTTTACAGGTTTAACAGCATTAATACTTCAATATAGTAATACAGATATGGTTATCATATATTTAGCTCTTAGGCTGTAAAATGCACGCTAAATTGTAGAACATTCAATATATATCACTCTCTTAAGACTAAAACATAATTTCTATACCTTATAGCAATGCATCAATATAAAATATATTGAATTAAAATATATGCTTACCTTCCAGGATATGGAAGTGTAGTGTAGCGAGTTGAGCGATACTTGACTGGGGTTTTACCTTGGTTTTTATAGGTTTTTCCCTCCATTGAATACATCAGGTCCCAAGTAATTCTAATCATCACTTAGCCTTGACATTTCTTATCTTTAAGTTAATGATACTTACTAGAAGGATCTATTCAACTCCTTTTCAAAAACTGATTGGATATAACTTCTTGCCAAAAAATATTGGAACATGATTCCATCGCTCTCTTTTTCCAACTCCTTCTTTTTCTGAAAAGTCAGGTGGACCAAAGTTCACAGAATCCTTGCTATAATATAATACAAGTATATGTGTATATATGAGAGATGTTTTTATATGCAACAACAGCTCTATTTGATTATATTAAGCTAAGTAAAAAAATATGTCCCTCCTAGCCACATAGTATGTTACCTTTTCAGTGTGTTGTCAATGGGTCAGTTTAACTTCATATACAAATGTGTGTTAACAAAGTATTTGACAAAGACTGCCTTTTGAATAAGCATACAGTGGTCAGTTCAATTTGTTTAATTTAAATTTAAGTTATAATAAACAAGTTAAATATAACAGCCTGATTTAACTGTGCCATTCTCTGACTATGCCTGACCTCTCTTTGTTTCTAAAAGTTGCCTGCACAAGCAGGATCCAGACACCCTGTTTACTTGCTAAGACTATTGTTTTCATTAATATGAAACACCATTGTAAGCACTTCTCCAAATTCATCGCATGAAATCAGTTTTCTCCCAACTAAAGTCGCTACTTATTTGATAAGAACTGTGACTGGACACAACTCCCCTAATTCGTGGAATGCTCCCTTCTGCGACAAAGTTTTCTTATCATAGAAAGACCTTGGATTCAAAACTGCAGACTACAAGTAAATCTCACTTTGACTGCCAAAAAGAACCTTCCATATCTAGCACCGCTCTGCTTGCAAGCGGATAAGGGCAAGGCTATTTTTCTGTAGATTTATTGTGTACTAAAATTATTGAATATAGTTTGCACTTTATTTGTCTAATATTCCAATCGTTCCTGTTTTTTAATGCAGTAAAACCTTTATAAACTAAACATTTATATTCTTTAATTTAATGGATATTGTAATGGCTAAAAGATTTTTTGTTTAGTTGGAGAAAGAAAATTAACTCTTAAATGATTAAATTAAATGCTCGCTCCTGCTTTTACAGTCTTTCAGAAGAGCCTTAACAAGCAAAAACACTTTTTAGTTTAAATATTATGTTTCCTATTGGATCAAAATACTTAACATATTATTTCTCTTCAGAGTTTTGTCACTCTATTAGATCAGAATGCTTTTTTTTAAAACCTCTATGCTTAGTAACAAGACAATCAAATAAAATCAAATAGTTTTTTTAGTTTCAAATATTGTTCTGTCTAAAAGGGTTAACCTTTTGTTTTTACTAATTTGCAATACCTAGCCTCCTTTCAAGGTTACAGACTTCCACGAGTGTATGTGCACTAATAACAATACGAGTGTATGTGCACTAATAACAATACGAGTGTATGTGCACTAATAACAATACGAGTGTATGTGCACTAATAACAATACGAGTGTATGTGCACTAATAACAATACGAGTGTATGTGCACTAATAACAAAGGCACAGACAAGCTTTTTTTCTAACATTAACACTTGTTCAGTTTACTTAGTTCAAATCATTGTAACCTGTTCATAATTTGCTGCGATATTATTTATGCTGTTTTTATGTTCTTTAAAATACAGTACAATTATTACAATATTCTGACAGTCAGTTAGTACTGAACTTCTTTAGTTTTTAACTGTAATATGTTCTTTCAACAATAATAGTTATTTGTATAACAGTTTAACTTTAAATGATTTTATAACATGTATTTCTAATTCAGTTACTTCACTAATAACAGTTGCTAATATTATTTTACTGAATTAAGTCTGAACCCTTTCTCTGTTCATACAAAATCCAGTCAAAGCAGGTTTTAAGACAACCTATCCTTTTGCCAATTTTAGGGTTGATTAGTATGAGACACTACCGTAAGCATTTTCTAATACTCCTACCTTCTGTTATCCGAAAGTAATGAAAGTAAAGTAACGAAAGAAATTGGCTACTTTTCTCATAAAACTGGAATGCGTTAACAAGAACTTATGATAAGAGCCTGCTGAGTTTGACTCCTAGCAGGTGCTTTCACAGACTGCACACAACTATCCATTGTTTTCTAGTGAGCATACAGATCTATTTGAAAGGAACATATACAGTATTATTATAATTATTGACAGAGTATATCATATTTCAATCAATACAGGTTAGTTTAAATCATCCAATAACTCAGCACGTTCCCAACAGGATTCAAACTCTGCACCAGGCTCAGCTCGGACTGGTTCTGCGAACACCACGACAGGCCTGTGCACATCTGCTAAAAATATTTTCTAAAACACATTACAGTCAATATTTGTTGCAGTTTCACAAATGTTCAATTTGTTTCCCAAAGATCGGCCTGCTTCCAGTAGCTGTGACAGTCTTGGGTCAGTTTCTGCTCACAGGTGTGGGTGACTGTCTTTAAAAGCCTGATACCTGCAAAAACTTCAATCTTGTTAGCTGGGCTCCCATCTCTACATTCCCATTCCCATCATTAGTGGGAAGACTTCAAATACATTAAACTGTTTCTATCAAAGAGTCGGACATCTTGGCCGCATATACTTTTCACTCAAAAAAGGTGCTCGCACTTTGTACACGGAATGAGTTTTAAGATCACTTCGTGACAATGGCAAGCAAAAATCTACAAACGGAAAGAAAAACATACCGTTCCACTGCCATATCGAAGTTGTGTCATTGACAGTTTAAATTCAAATTTTCCTCAGCAACACAGGGTGACTGTACACAGGTAAGGTCCAAGATAGTGCAACATCAGATTGTTCAGAAACTGATAGGGAGATGGAATTTACGTCCGAATTCGACTTTCCCACTCAACAGTGTGTAGATGATTGTGCATGTGTTGTCAGGAAATGCCAATAAAAACCAAATACGAAGGATGAAAAAATGCAATATTTATTTTTTTAGGATCATCCTCAAAGACCTCATTCCGAAAGGAAATACATCGTTTCCGAATCTCATTTGCTAGTTTATGTGATACGTGTCCATCCTGGACTAGGAGACCATGTGTTTAATTGTCTTGCTGGTTGAAGAGAAGGAAACGCACTGTATTTTAAAGAGTTCAGCCCTGCGACTCTTAGAAACTGCTGTGAGAAAATAAACCTACCTCCTCGGTGTTGAATTGACACGTCTCTTGTAATTGTTTCCCTCTCCATGCTACACGGGTATGTGACCTCACCTAGTCAAACACTGATCTGATTGCGAGCTCAACAGCTTTCAGTTTAAAGTTGTAGGACTTCTTTGCCATCCTGATCAATTTGTACCCACATAAATAAACTTCAATATATGCCTGTAGCTGGGTAATATGTTACGTGTGTGGATAGTCCCTGGATAATGCTGAGAAAGACACAGAGTATTGGTGTTGACATGCCACCCAGTCATGCAGATTTAACCACACCATGCTGACACTAGGGTACCAGCAATGGTATAAAGAAAATAAAACAAAACAAAGCTAAATAAAAGTTTGCCACACAAAATGACGAGCGCTAGTCTCACTAAAAGAAATGTCTCGCTCCAGCCATGGGTTGTACCAGTGATGCGTAAGTTCATTCCTCAGTTAGAATGTACAGTCTCTACTAAGTCCTTAGTTGTTACTCGTTAGTTTAGAACTAAGCGCTTTCTATTTCAGTTACACCACGGGTACTTAAGACAATACTTTTTGTTAGTAAGAGCGGTTCATACTAAGTCGGTGATGTCATCGCTGGTCGGTAGCCAATTAGAAGTGAGGATATTTCAGAGGGCTTGGTCGGTGATACAGATGGAAATTCCCACTGAAGAAACATGTAAGAAACACAACCTTTAAACTACCAAAAATAAACATATAATTTAATGGGAATGTTTAGTTTTTAGAGATTCATTGATAAAAATTAAATCTGCACCTTTTTGTGATTCAGATCAGG
>NW_026707442.1:0-26552 GCF_902713425.1 Acipenser ruthenus
CACAGGGGGGCCAGCTCAGCACCACAGCACCACACACTGGCCTTCCAGAGAACTGCAGGCAGCCTGAGAGGAGGGGGGGGAGGGGGAGAGGGAGGGGGAGAGATAGGGAGAGAAAGAGGGAGAGAGATTTAATTACAGCAAATAAATGCATCCCTAACTATCCCACACACAGCAGTGCTGAATTAAAGGCACAATCGCACTCTGCGTGGCCCCAGGCGTGGTTCAGGGACCACGGGGGCCTGGCGATGAGCTCACCTGAGACGAGAGAGGAGGCCGCGCGCAGGTGAGCCGGGATCCGCGACAGAAACATGCTGAACAATTCACTGTCCTTCGAAACACTGCAGAGAGAGAGAGAGAGAGAGAGAGAGAGGAGAGAGAGAGAGAGAGAGAGAGAGAGAGAGGTGGAGGGAGAGAGAGAGAGAGAGAGAGAGAGAGAGAGAGAGAGAGAGAGAGAGAGAGAGAGAGAGAGAGAGAGAGGTGGAGGGAGAGAGAGAGAGAGAGAGAGAGAGAGAGAGAGAGACGTCTGAGGGGAACTGGAACAGCAACAACAGGAATATACAACAACGCGTGTGACTTTATAATACCCCTCAGAGAACGCGTGTGACTTTATAACACCCCTCAGAGAACGCGTGTGACTTTATAACACCCCTCAGAGAACGTGTGTGACTTTATAACACCCCTCAGAGAACGCGTGTGACTTTATAACACCCCTCAGAGAACGCGTGTGACTTTATAACACCCCTCAGAGAACGCGTGTGACTTTATAATACCCCTCAGAGAACGCGTGTGACTTTATAACACCCCTCAGAGAACGCGTGTGACTTTATAACACCCCTCAGAGAACGCGTGTGACTTTATAACACCCCTCAGAGAACGCGTGTGACTTTATAACACCCCTCAGAGAACGCGTGTGACTTTATAACACCCCTCAGAGAACGCGTGTGACTTTATAACACCCCTCAGAGAACGCGTGTGACTTTATAACACCCCTCAGAGAACGCGTGTGACTTTATAACACCCCTCAGAGAACGCGTGTGACTTTATAACACCCCTCAGAGAACGCGTGTGACTTTATAACACCCCTCAGAGAACGCGTGTGACTTTATAACACCCCTCAGAGAACGCGTGTGACTTTATAACACCCCTCAGAGAACGCGTGTGACTTTATAACACCCCTCAGAGAACGCGTGTGACTTTATAACACCCCTCAGAGAACGCGTGTGACATTCTTAACATGTTTTAAGCCGACAGGTGTCACTTGAAGCAGAAAGGACGCTGTTAAAAACGTGACACTTCCTGTGTTGTCTGTGCAGTTTTTCATACCAGTCAATGGCAATGAGAAAGTGAAAGGAAGTGTGCGTGCAGCATGTAGAGCTGGGGGGTCTGGAAATACAGCTATTGGGGGTTTAGATTAGAGGCGAGTTAATAATAATAACCCTCCGGTCACAGTGCCCCCCCCCCCATTACATACAGCAGTAGGAGGTTATTATTACAAATACAGAACAATCTTTATCACAAATATTACGTCTGTCTGACTCTGGTAAAGAATTGGTAACGGATTCGCGCACACCGCTGTCACCCCAAACCTCAGATTTGGGGGTTATTAAAAATAAACGAAACCGTGACTTACCCGCTCCCGACACCGCAATGTGACCCGCTGCTACACTTCCTGTCGCACACTTTCACACGCCCCTCCCGGAAACAAGAGTTCCGTATTTGGGACCGGTCAGGAATGGATGCCGGACGAGTCGGATTGTTTAGAAAGGCACACGGCTGAATCGGATCGTATATTCTGCATTACACTAGAAATGATCTAACCCTGAATACGACGCTTCACAAAAAAAAACGAGCCGACACGCACACAGACAGCGAACCCCCAGGACCGACTTCCGCAACAAATCTGATTCAAATCATTTCATTTGTAATTCAAAAGAAATGCTTCCTCCCCGCCCGTAGACACCCTGCTGCCTTGTATTTATTTTTATTAATATTTCTATTTTTCGGAGGTTGTTACTGTAATTTGAACCACGAACGAGTCAAAGTCATGCGTTTATATTCCACTGTGCACTGCTGTCTGTTGTGAACTGCAGTTCAGCCCTCCGCCACTAGAGGGGGTAGTCGACAATGCTGTGTACAAGGCAGCGGGTGTGAGTGGCTCAGCGGTGAGAGAGCTGGGCTGCAGTGTGGAAGGCAGCGGGTTTGAGTGGCTCAGTGGTGAGAGAGCTGGGCTGCAGTGTGGAAGGCAGCGGGTTTGAGTGGCTCAGTGGTTAGAGAGCTGGGCTGCAGTGTGGAAGGCAGCGGGTTTGAGTGGCTCAGTGGTTAGAGAGCTGGGCTGCAGTGTGGAAGGCAGCGGGTTTGAGTAGCTCAGTGGTGAGAGAGCTGGGCTGCAGTGTGGAAGGCAGCGGGTTTGAGTGGCTCAGTGGTGAGAGAGCTGGGCTGCAGTGTGGAAGGCAGCGGGTTTGAGTAGCTCAGTGGTTAGAGAGCTGGGCTGCGGTGTGGAAGGCAGCGGGTTTGAGTGGCTCAGTGGTTAGAGAGCTGGGCTGCAGTGTGGAAGGCAGCGGGTTTGAGTGGCTCAGTGGTTAGAGAGCTGGGCTGCAGTGTGGAAGGCAGTGGGTTTGAGTGGCTCAGTGGTTAGAGAGCTGGGCTGCAGTGTGGAAGGCAGCGGGTTTGAGTGGCTCAGTGGTGAGAGAGCTGGGCTGCAGTGTGGAAGGCAGCGGGTTTGAGAGGCTCAGTGGTTAGAGAGCTGGGCTGCGGTGTGGAAGGCAGCGGGTTTGAGTGGCTCAGTGGTTAGAGAGCTGGGCTGCAGTGTGGAAGGCAGCGGGTTTGAGTGGCTCAGTGGTTAGAGAGCTGAGCTGCAGTGTGTAAAATATAATTGATAACAGAGAACTTAGTTTGAAAAACAAATTGTCTTTATTAAAACAGAAGAACATGTTCTTTGCCAAGGCGTCTCAGTTCAATAGAAACGGGTTCTTGTGTGATATCTGCTCTGGAGCGGGTTTGAAAAAAAACAAAATGACAAAAACACACCATTTCAGTGCAGAAGGATGAACGATGTGCAACAGCTGTGAGAGAACAGCATTATTAAAACAGAAACACCATTCAAAATGAAGCTCAGACAGCATTATTAAAATAGGAACACCATTCAAAATGAAGCTCAGACTGCATTATTAAAATAGGAACGCCATTCAAAATGAAGCACAGACTGCATTATTAAAATAGGAACACCATTCAAAATGAAGCTCAGACTGCATTATTAAAACAGGAACACCATTCAAAATGAAGCACAGACTGCATTATTAAAACAGGAACACCATTCAAAATGAAGCTCAGACTGCATTATTAAAATAGGAACCCCATTCAAAATGAAGCTCAGACTGCATTATTAAAATAGGAACCCCATTCAAAATGAAGCACAGACTGCATTATTAAAATAGGAACGCCATTCAAAATGAAGCTCAGACTGCATTATTAAAATAGGAACACCATTCAAAATGAAGCACAGACTGCATTATTAAAATAGGAACACCATTCAAAATGAAGCACAGACTGCATTATTAAAATAGGAACACCATTCAAAATGAAGCTCAGACTGCATTATTAAAATAGGAACACCATTCAAAATGAAGCTCAGACTGCATTATTAAAATAGGAACACCATTCAAAATGAAGCTCAGACTGCATTATTAAAATAGGAACACCATTCAAAATGAAGCTCAGACTGCATTATTAAAATAGGAACACCATTCAAAATGAAGCTCAGACTGCATTATTAAAATAGGAACACCATTCAAAATGAAGCGCGTGACATCATCACCCCCCCCAAAAAAAAAACAAAAAAACAGAAAAACAACTTTTTATTTCAAAATATTTCAGAAAAACAAAAAAATACAAAGAAGTGAGGCAGTGCGGGTCAGAG
The DNA here is from genome assembly GCF_902713425.1 of Acipenser ruthenus. Lineage (NCBI taxonomy): Eukaryota > Metazoa > Chordata > Actinopteri > Acipenseriformes > Acipenseridae > Acipenser > Acipenser ruthenus. The sequence continues at coordinate 3,917 of NW_026707442.1, forward strand.
ACACCGACCCCTCTCCCGTCTCAACACCTCCACAGGGCCTGGCGGACATGATGACCCTCCCCCCTTGAGTGCGGGTCACTGTGGCCCCGGGTGATCCTGTGTCCAGTCTCTTGAGGTATGGTTCCAGTGCTAGCGTCTCTCCCAGGAGCGCGGGGGCCCCTCTGTGGATGAACCCCCCCCCTCGAGTGCGGGTCACGGTGGCCCCGGGTGATCCTGTGTTCAGTCTCTCGAGGTATGGTTCCAGTGCTAGCGTCTCTCCCGGGAGCGCGGGGGCCCCTCTGTGGATGAACCCCCCCCCTCGAGTGCGGGTCACGGTGGCCCCGGGTGATCCTGTGCCCAGTCTCTCGAGGTATGGTTCCAGTGCTAGCGTCTCTCCCGGGAGCGCAGGGGCCCCTCTGTGGATGAACCCTCCCCCCCCCCCCCTCGAGTGCGGGTCACTGTGGCCCCGGGTGATCCTGTGTCCAGTCTCTCGAGGTATGGTTCCAGTGCTAGCGTCTCTCCCGGGAGCGCGGGGGCCCCTCTCTGTGCTCCGGTCTCCTCTCCCTGCCTCCTCGCCGCTCTCTCCGGGGGGGTCTCGGGGGCGGGGGGGAGTCGCTGCGGCTGCGGGACGGGGAGGAGCTGCTGCGCCCCCTGCGTCTGGAAGAGGAGGCGCTGTGGGAGCACATGCTGCGGCTTCTCCTGGGAGAGGAGAGATGCAGGGAATGCTATGAATTCAGGGTGTGGACAGGCCAGGCTGGGTTAAAGGGTTCACGGGGCTGCAGTGTTGGGTACGTACCTGCGCTTCAGGCTGCGTGCAGGAGAGCCAGGGTGAGCGGAGCTGCGCTGAGCACTGTGACCACGCCCCTTCCTGCCAGACACACCCACACGCACGCACACGAGAAAACACACACACACACAGAGAGAGAGAATTAGCAACGCAGCACAGAAACACAAAAACAATTCAGTGACAAACGTTTCCACTAGAAGTCTCTCAGGGTCTTCAGTGTAAATTCAATGGCAAACGTTTCCACTAGAAGTCTCTCTCAGTGTCTTCAGTGTAAATTCAATGGCAGGCGTTTCCACTAGAAGTCTCTCTCAGGGTCTCCAGTGTAATTGAGTGACACACGTTTGCACTAGCAGTGTTCCTGGGTGTTGCAGACAGCGCGGGTGCGAGGGTGATAGTACCTGACGACGGGGCTGCGTGATCTCGCCCGCCTCTCCTCCTCGTCCAGCCGGCGCCGGAGATTCTTCACAGCCTGAAGAGAGAGAGGAGACCGACGCGGAGCCTTCCCTTCCACCGGGGAGCCTGAGGGGAGGGGAGAGACACACACACCTGAGAGAGAGACACACACCTGAATGAGAGACACACACACACGAGAGACACACACCTGAGAGAGAGACACACACACGAGAGACACACACCTGAGAGAGACACACACCTGAATGAGAGACACACACACCTGAGAGAGACACACACACACACGAGAGACACACACCTGAGAGAGACACACACACACACGAGAGACACACACCTGAGAGAGACACACACGAGAGACACACACCTGAGAGAGACATACCTGAGAGAGACACACATAGGTACAGTGTTTGAGGACTTTGCATCGATTCACAATTCTAAATCTCTTCTCAGCAGCACTGTGTGCAGGGATGGGCAGCTGCACAGCAGTGTGATCCACTCCTGGTTTCCCTGCGAGTTCAATCAGACTCCCCTGAGCTCGTTACCTTCACACACTGGGGCTGATCAAGCGGTCAGTAAACCCTGGAGCGGGCGACACTGCTGTGCAGCAGGAGTCTCATTCCCAGCCCTGGTGATTTTTACTGGTTGTTGTGACTCCGCTGCTGGCTGTACTGGTTGTGCTGGTTGGCTCACCGGTCTTGGATGCGGGGGAGAAGCCCGCGGGGGTCTCCAGTTTGGGGGTCCCGTTGGGCAGCAGCCTCTTGGTCTGCGTGCGCGCCTCGTCCAGGGCCAGTCGGCACTGCTGCACCAGCTGCTCCAGAGAGGAGAGAGGAGTCTGGGGGAGAGGAGGGAGGGGGAGAGTCACTCCAACACGGACACCAGCAACAGCTTCACCTGCAGGACTGATCCCACCCACCCCCTCTCCCTCACCCCACCCCACCCCACTCTCCCTCACCCCACCCACTCTCCCTCACCGCTCCAGAGAGGAGAGAGGAGTCTGGGGGAGAGGAGGGAGAGGCAGAGTCACTCCAACACGGACACCAGCAACAGCTTCACCTGCAGGACTGATCCCACCCACCCCCTCTCCCCTCTCCCCTCTCCCCTCTCCCCTCTCCCCTCTCCCCTCACCTTGCAGGGCAGGTACAGCTGCAGTATCCTCTGGCAGATCTCTCGGATCCCCTCCTCTTCCACTCCGAACAGCAGGAACCAGTGCGGCTGGTTGGGCAGCGGGATCTGCAGGGCAGGAGGGAGCAGGGTTAGAAACGGCAGTAAAGATGACATCACTGACAGGGAGAGGCGGGCTGGTCCTGCTGCAGTCTCTCGCCTGCAGGGGGCGGTGTGTCTGTGTGTTACTGGTCAGTGTGTCTGTGTGTGTGCGTGTCTCACCTGCAGGGCCCGTGCTGCCAGGTTAGGGTTGGGGTTGGGGTGGGGGTGGGGGTTAGGGTTGGGGTTGGGGTTGGGGTTGGGTGTAGGGGGGTCTCACCTGCAGGGCCCGTGCTGCCAGGTTGGGGTGGGGGTTGGGGTTAGGGGTAGGGTTGGGGTGGGGGTTGGGGTTAGGGGGTTGGGGTGGGGGTTGGGGTTAGGGTTGGGGTTAGGGGTAGGGGGGTCTCACCTGCAGGGCCCGTGCTGCCAGGTTGGGGTTGGGGTTGGGGGTTGGGGGTTGGGGGTTGGGTGGGGGTGGGGGTTGGGGTTAGGGTGGGGGTTGGGGGTTGGGGGTTCTCACCTGCAGGGCCCGTGCTGCCAGGTACACACACGCACAGGCGATGCTCTCGGGGTCGAAGCGCACAAACACGTCGGTGCGCAGGCTGTCATTCATGTAGTTCCTGAGAGGAGAGAAATCAAATACATGATGCATCACATTTACACAATTACAAGGGACTGGGACTCACTGGGAGGGGGCTGGGACTCACTGGGAGGGGGCTGGGACTCACCAGGCTGTCTGCACCAGGCTCTTGTTCTTTTCGAGCTCCAGAACCTGAATGTACATCACGATGATCTGAAACACAGAGAGCAGCACAGCTCAGAGACCCACAGCAAACACACTGGAGCACAGAGCAGCACAGCTCAGAGACCCACAGCAAACACACTGGAGCACAGCTCAGAGACCCACAGCAAACACACTGCAGCACAGAGCAGCACAGCTCAGAGACCCACAGCAAACACACTGGAGCACAGCTCAGAGACCCACAGCAAACACACTGCAGCACAGAGCAGCACAGCTCAGAGACCCACAGCAAACACACTGGAGCACAGCTCAGAGACCCACAGCAAACACACTGCAGCACAGAGCAGCACAGCTCAGAGACCCACAGCAAACACACTGGAGCACAGCTCAGAGACCCACAGCAAACACACTGCAGCACAGAGCAGCACAGCTCAGAGACCCACAGCAAACACACTGGAGCACAGCTCAGAGACCCACAGCAAACACACTGCAGCACAGAGCAGCACAGCTCAGAGACCCACAGCAAACACACTGGAGCACAGCTCAGAGACCCACAGCAAACACACTGCAGCACAGAGCAGCACAGCTCAGAGACCCACAGCAAACACACTGGAGCACAGAGCAGCACAGCTCAGAGACCCACAGCAAACACACTGCAGCACAGAGCAGCACAGCTCAGAGACCCACAGCAAACACACTGGAGCAGGGGAGGGGATCCTGTGTGTGTGCAGGTGTGTGCTGAGGTGATTCCTCAGGTGTGTGCTCAGGTGTATGCTCAGGTGATTCCTCAGGTGTGTGCTCAGGTGTGTGCTCAGGTGAGTGCTCAGGTGTGTGCTCAGGTGTGTGCTCAGGTGTGTGCTCAGGTGATTCCTCAGGTGTGTGCTCAGGTGTGTGCTCAGGTGATTCCTCAGGTGTGTGCTCAGGTCTCAGCCAGGTTACCTTGTGCGGGTGCTTGACGTGCACACAGAAGCCCAGCTCCTTCAGCACACGCCGCTCCGCTTTGATCACCTGATTCTTCAGGAAGATGTAACTCACATCCAGAGGCAGAGGAGACAGCTTCCTGAGAGGGGGAATGAGGGAGAGGGGGGAAAGAGATTATAGGAGATTAAACTCGTTCAATGTGATTACCCCCGCTCTGTATTAACCCTGTCAGGAAGGGTCCCGCGGTCGCCCCCGCTCTGTACTAACCCTGTCGGGAAGGGTCCCGCGGTCGCCCCCGCTCTGTACTAACCCTGTCAGGAAGGGTCGCCCCCGCTCTGTACTAACCCTGTCGGGAAGGGTCCCGCGGTCACCCCCGCTCTGTACTAACCCTGTCGGGAAGGGTCCCGCGGTCGCCCCCGCTCTGTACTAACCCTGTCGGGAAGGGTCCCGCGGTCACCCCCGCTCTGTACTAACCCTGTCAGGAAGGGTCCCGCGGTCGCCCCCGCTCTGTACTAACCCTGTCGGGAAGGGTCCCGCGGTCGCCCCCGCTCTGTACTAACCCTGTCAGGAAGGGTCGCCCCCGCTCTGTACTAACCCTGTCGGGAAGGGTCCCGCGGTCACCCCCGCTCTGTACTAACCCTGTCGGGAAGGGTCCCGCGGTCGCCCCCGCTCTGTACTAACCCTGTCGGGAAGGGTCCCGCGGTCGCCCCCGCTCTGTACTAACCCTGTCGGGAAGGGTCCCGCGGTCGCCCCCGCTCTGTACTAACCCTGTCGGGAAGGGTCCCGCGGTCGCCCCCGCTCTGTACTAACCCTGTCGGGAAGGGTCCCGCGGTCGCCCCCGCTCTGTACTAACCCTGTCGGGAAGGGTCCCGCGGTCGCCCCCGCTCTGTACTAACCCTGTCGGGAAGGGTCCCGCGGTCGCCCCCGCTCTGTATTAACCCTGTCGGGAAGGGTCCCGCGGTCGCCCCTGCTCTGTACTAACCCTGTCGGGAAGGGTCCCGCGGTCGCCCCCGCTCTGTATTAACCCTGTCGGGAAGGGTCCCGCGGTCGCCCCTGCTCTGTACTAACCCTGTCGGGAAGGGTCCCGCGGTCGCCCCTGCTCTGTATTAACCCTGTCGGGAAGGGTCCCGTGGTCGCCCCCGCTCTGTATTAACCCTGTTAGGAAGGGTCCCGTGGTCGCCCCCGCTCTCTCACCGGCGCTGCTTGATCTGCCTCAGCCGGTGGAACACGTTCAGGACGTCCCGCACTCTCCGCGGCTCCTCTTCGATCTTCGAGGCGAGGTGCAGGCAGGCCATGCCGATGTACTGGAGCAGAGAGACCGAGACCGAGAGAGAGAGAGTCAGAGAGTCAAAACACACAGCTAATAATACGAGAGCACACACACACACAGAGTCAAAACACACAGCTAATAACACAAGAGAGCACACACACACACAGAGTCAAAACACACAGCTAATAACACAAGAGAGCACACACACACAGAGTCAAAACACACAGCTAATAACACAAGAGAGCGCACACACACACACAGAGTCAAAACACACAGCTAATAACACAAGAGAGCACACACACACACACAGAGTCAAAACACACAGCTAATAACACAAGACAGCACACACACACACACTGATTTGAACTTGGGGATATAGGAATTGAATGTAAATAAATGGAGTTCTGATCTGAATAAAGTCTATTCCCTCCCCTCTCCCCTCTCCCCTCTCCCCTCTCCCTCCTCACCCCTCTCCCCTCTCCCTCACCTCCATGGAGTGCTTCACAAATGATTTGCAGTAAAAGAATCGCTGGAACAGGATCTGCCCGGTGGCCATGGCAACCTAAAACAGGAACACAATTCAAATTGGAATCACAGGATATCAACTATAAGAGCAGCTCCAACGTGCCTTTAAAAAACCTAACGGCTTCAACAAACTGCTTCACTCACCCCCAACTCTCACCACTAGAGCCACACTGCCTCCCTCCCTCCCAGCCCCTCCTCAGCTCCACTAGAGCCACACTGCCTCCCTCCCTCCCAGTCCCTCCTCAACTCTAACCACTAGAGCCACACTGCCTCCCTCCCTCCCAGTCCCTCCTCAACTCTAACCACTAGAGCCACACTGCCTCCCTCCCTCCCAGCCCCTCCTCAGCTCCACTAGAGCCACACTGCCTCCCTCCCTCCCAGTCCCTCCTCAACTCTAACCACTAGAGCCACACTGCCTCCCTCCCTCCCAGTCCCTCCTCAACTCTAACCACTAGAGCCACACTGCCTCCCTCCCTCCCAGTCCCTCCTCAGCTCCACTAGAGCCACACTGCCTCCCTCCCTCCCAGTCCCTCCTCAGCTCCACTAGAGCCACACTGCCTCCCTCCCTCCCAGTCCCTCCTCAGCTCCACTAGAGCCACACTGCCTCCCTCCCTCCCAGCCCCTCCTCAGCTCCACTAGAGCCACACTGCCTCCCTCCCTCCCAGTCCCTCCTCAGCTCCACTAGAGCCACACTGCCTCCCTCCCTCCCAGTCCCTCCTCAGCTCCACTAGAGCCACACTGCCTCCCTCCCTCCCAGCCCCTCCTCAGCTCCACTAGAGCCACACTGCCTCCCTCCCTCCCAGTCCCTCCTCAGCTCCACTAGAGCCACACTGCCTCCCTCCCTCCCAGTCCCTCCTCAGCTCCACTAGAGCCACACTGCCTCCCTCCCTCCCAGTCCCTCCTCAGCTCCACTAGAGCCACACTGCCTCCCTCCCTCCCAGTCCCTCCTCAGCTCCACTAGAGCCACACTGCCTCCCTCCCTCCCAGTCCCTCCTCAGCTCCACTAGAGCCACACTGCCTCCCTCCCTCCCAGTCCCTCCTCAGCTCCACTAGAGCCACACTGCCTCCCTCCCTCCCAGTCCCTCCTCAGCTCCACTAGAGCCACACTGCCTCCCTCCCTCCCAGTCCCTCCTCAGCTCCACTAGAGCCACACTGCCTCCCTCCCTCCCAGTCCCTCCTCAGCTCCACTAGAGCCACGACTCACTGAGTCCACGTTACTTTTACGTTCCTCTCTCGCAGCCCCCGAATATGTAAACACCAGGCCGCTGTCCATAAACCCGCCATCAGAGTCTCTCCCTCTCCCTCTCCCTCTCTCTCTCTCTCTCTCTCTCTCTCTCTCTCTCTTTCACCACCCCCCGCTACCAACACCGCTCTTTCCTCGGTCGCTCGCCCCGCTCAGCGTCTCTTACCTGCGGCAGTTTGAGCAGGATCCCCGCGGCCTGGATCAGCTCGCAGCCCTCCCGCCGGAGCTCTGCTTCGGTGTCGGGCCGCAGGCCGTGAGCCGCCGACGGGGTTTGGGAGAGTAGCTCCCTGGGAAGCAGGCAGTTATCCAGGGTCAGCTTCACTCCGGAGTAGCGCTTCTCTCCAATCAGGATCCCCTCGGCCGGAGTGCCGGCAAAACCCGCCTCACCGGCCGCCATCGCTCAGTCTACAGCCGGGGAGAAAGTGTTACGCAACACCGGGGCCGCGTTTCGAGAACCAGGCTACCGCCCACGCTCGCACGTTATTGGACAGAAACAAACCCAAACAGCACGGGCTCCGCCCCCGCCGCGGTGTATCTGCGCTGTGACTGGCTGGAGCTGCTGTCGCTCCCACGTTTGTGGTGTGTTTAGGTTTGATTGACAGCGGGAAGCCCTGACAGAGTTCCGGCCGGGACTCGTTCTAGTTACGCAAGTTTCCAAGTGACGTCAGATAATCGCTGCAGTGACAAAATGGTGTTTTGACTGCAAATTTAAAGGTGCAGTGCGGGTTATCTTACAGAATTAGGAATCGATGTGTTATTTTATATACATTTAAGAAGATTAAAGATTAAGATAAAGTGACACAAACAAACAAACACGCAAACTCTTGGTTCTTGTATTTCACTTTATTTTTATTCTCATTTTTTCACATCAAAACAACAACTAATAATATTAATATAAACCCCTCCCCCCCCCCCCTCCACACACTGTGCTGATTCTCAGGACTATCCCCAGCCCAGCCCAGCCCAGCCCAGCCCATCCCAGCATCCTCCCAGCCCAGCCCAGCCCAGCCCAGCCCAGCATCCTCCCAGCCCAGCCCAGCCCAGCCCAGCATCTTCCCAGCCTAGCCCAGCCCAGCCCATCCCAGCCCAGCCCATCCCAGCATCTTCCCAGCCTAGCCCAGCCCAGCCTAGCCCAGCCCAGCCCAGCCCATCCCAGCCCAGCCCAGCCCAGCCCATCCCAGCATCTTCCCAGCCTAGCCCAGCCCAGCCCAGCCCAGCCCAGCATCCTCCCAGCCCAGCCCAGCCCAGCATCTTCCCAGCCTAGCCCAGCCCAGCCCAGCCCAGCATCCTCCCAGCCCAGCCCAGCATCTTCCCAGCCTAGCCCAGCCCAGCCCAGCCCAGCCCATCCCAGCCCATCCCAGCATCTTCCCAGCCTAGCCCAGCCCAGCCCAGCCCAGCCCAGCCCAGCCCATCCCAGCATCTTCCCAGCCTAGCCCAGCCCAGCCCAGCCCAGCATCCTCCCAGCCCAGCCCAGCTCAGCCCAGCATCCTCCCAGCCCAGCCCAGCCCAGCCCAGCCTCCTAACAGCAATCCTCCCAGCCCATCCCATCCCATCCCATCCCATCCCATCCCATCCCATCCCATCCCAGCATCCTCCCAGCCCAGCCCAGCCCAGCCCAGCCCAGCCCAGCCTCCTCCCAGCCCAGCCCAGCCCAGCCCAGCCCAGCCCAGCATTCCCCAGACCCCAGTGGCTGATGCAGATGAGCAGCACAGCTTAGTAAATAAACGTGATGTGGAATTGGGGTAGTGAGATGAGAGGAAGCTGGGGAGAGGTTGGTTCACTGTGATTGGACGATGCGGGAGAACACGCCCTCGGGCTCCTTCCCCTCCCCCAGCGCGGCCGCCAGCCCCTCCCCCCTCCGCGCGGCCGCCAGCTGGGCAAGAGAGGAGAACGAGCGCGGCTCCAAGACAGCAAGCTCTGCAAGGACCTTCCGATTGAGAGAGACCTGAGACTGAGAGAGAGGAGAGAGAGAGTCAATACAGACCTGAGACAGAGAGAGAGGAGAGAGGAGAGTCAATACAGCCTGTACTACACAGAGAGTCAATACAGCCTGTACTACACAGAGAGAGAGAGTCAATACAGCCTGTACTACACAGAGAGAGAGAGAGTCAATACAGCCTGTACTACACAGAGAGAGAGAGTCAATACAGCCTGTACTACACAGAGAGAGAGTCAATACAGCCTGTACTACAGAGAGAGAGAGAGTCAATACAGCCTGTACTACACAGAGAGAGAGTCAATACAGCCTGTACTACACAGAGAGAGAGAGTCAATACAGCCTGTACTACACAGAGAGAGAGAGTCAATACAGCCTGTACTACACAGAGAGAGAGAGTCAATACAGCCTGTACTACACAGAGAGAGAGAGTCAATACAGCCTGTACTACACAGAGAGAGAGAGAGTCAATACAGCCTGTACTACACAGAGAGAGAGAGAGAGTCAATACAGCCTGTACTACACAGAGAGAGAGAGTCAATACAGCCTGTACTACACAGAGAGAGAGTCAATACAGCCTGTACTACACAGAGAGAGAGAGTCAATACAGCCTGTACTACACAGAGAGAGAGAGTCAATACAGCCTGTACTACACAGAGAGAGTCAATAAATAAATAAATAAATATTATTTCTTAGCAGACGCCCTTATCCAGGGCGACTTACAAGATATCACATTATTTTCACATACAATTACCCATTTATACAGTTGAGTTTTTACTGGAGCAATCTAGGTAAAGTACCTTGCTCAAGGGTACAGCAGCAGTGTCCCCCACTGGGGATTGAACCCACGACCCTCTGGTCAAGAGTCCAGAGCCCTAACCACTACTCCACACTGCTGCCCTTACAGCCTGTACTACACAGAGAGAGTCAATAAAGCCTGTACTACACAGAGAGAGAGAGTCAATACAGCCTGTACTACACAGAGAGAGAGTCAATACAGCCTGTACTACACAGAGAGAGAGTCAATACAGCCTGTACTACACAGAGAGAGAGAGAGTCAATACAGCCTGTACTACACAGAGAGAGAGAGTCAATACAGCCTGTACTACACAGAGAGAGAGAGTCAATACAGCCTGTACTACACAGAGAGAGAGTCAATACAGCCTGTACTACACAGAGAGAGAGAGTCAATACAGCCTGTACTACACAGAGAGAGAGAGTCAATACAGCCTGTACTACACAGAGAGAGAGAGTCAATACAGCCTGTACTACACAGAGAGAGAGTCAATACAGCCTGTACTACACAGAGAGAGAGAGTCAATACAGCCTGTACTACACAGAGAGAGAGAGTCAATACAGCCTGTACTACACAGAGAGAGAGTCAATACAGCCTGTACTACAGAGAGAGAGAGAGTCAATACAGCCTGTACTACACAGAGAGAGAGAGTCAATACAGCCTGTACTACACAGAGAGAGAGTCAATACAGCCTGTACTACACAGAGAGAGAGAGTCAATACAGCCTGTACTACACAGAGAGAGAGAGAGAGAGTCAATACAGCCTGTACTACACAGAGAGAGAGTCAATACAGCCTGTACTACACAGAGAGAGAGAGTCAATACAGCCTGTACTACACAGAGAGAGAGAGTCAATACAGCCTGTACTACACAGAGAGAGAGAGAGAGTCAATACAGCCTGTACTACACAGAGAGAGAGTCAATACAGCCTGTACTACACAGAGAGAGAGAGTCAATACAGCCTGTACTACACAGAGAGAGAGAGTCAATACAGCCTGTACTACACAGAGAGAGAGTCAATACAGCCTGTACTACACAGAGAGAGAGGAGAGGAGAGAGAGGGGAGGGGGAGGGGAGAGGAGGGGGGAGGGGAGAGAGGAGAGGAGAGGGGAGCCCTCACCTTGAGCAGGTAGTGGATGAGGACGGGATATTTGAGGCCGTGTTCCCGGGAGGCAGCAGCGAGGCGAGTGATCCACAGCTGAGAGACAGAGAGAGAGAGAGAGAGAGAATGTGAAACAATACAGGAGATACAACACACACGAGGGAGCGAGGCTGCGTGCGTGCGTGCGTGTCAGGGGGTGGGTGTGTGTCAGTGGTAATTCTTACTGGGGGGGGTGTGGGGTTGTTGCTGGGGGGGTTGTTGCTGGGGGGTTGTTGCTGGGGGGTGTGGGGTTGTTGCTGGGGGGTGTGGGGTTGTTGTTGGGGGGGTTGTTGCTGGGGGTGTGGGGTTGTTGGGGGGGTTGTTGTTGGGGTGTGGGGTTGTTGCTGGGGGGTGTGGGGTTGTTGCTGGGGGGGTGTGGGGTTGTTGCTGGGGGGGTTGTTGCTGGGGGTGTGGGGTTGTTGCTGGGGGGTGTGGGGTTGTTGCTGGGGTGTGGGGTTGTTGTTGGGGGGGTTGTTGCTGGGGGAGTGGGGTTGTTGTTGGGGGGGTTGTGGGGGGGTCTCGTATGCTGTACCGTCCTCATGCTCCTCCTCTTCCTCTTCCTCGACTTGCTGGCGTAGACGAAGGCTCTCCGCACCGCCCGCACTGCCAGCCGGTAACAGCGACTCTTCCTGCCACGGAAGTGCTGGAGAACAGGAAGAGAGACGTGAGGGGAACACGGGGCAGAGACACTGAGACACTGAGACAGAGAGACACTGAGACACTGAGACAATAAGACACTGAGACAGAGAGACACTGAGACACTGAGACAGAGAGACACTGAGACACTGAGACAATAAGACACTGAGACAGAGAGACACTGAGACAGAGAGACACTGAGACACTGAGACAGAGAGACACTGGACACTGAGACAGAGAGACACTGAGACAGAGAGACAGAGAGACACTGAGACAGAGAGACACTGAGACACTGAGACAATGAGACAGAGAGACACTGGACACTGAGACAGAGAGACACTGAGACAGAGAGACACTGGACACTGAGACAGAGAGACACTGAGACAGAGAGACAGAGAGACACTGAGACAGAGAGACACTGAGACACTGAGACAATGAGACAGAGACACCAGGAAATCCAGGTCTGGGACTCAGACTCCCGCTGCACTGCAGTGTGATCCACTCCTGGCTTCACTAGGAGTTTAACAGTAAGACGCACGGCGGGGCTGATCGCGCTGCAGCCCGTCCGCTGACATGAGATTGAAACCGTGCAGGAGGGGCTGCGGGCTGCACAGCGCGCGATGCAGCGACGAGGAGGGTTACCCCCTGAAGCTCGCGATCCCACAGCAGCCTGCACGACACGGAGCTGTCGCGTCAAAATATCACGACAGTGAGGCGGCGGATCAGCTGCAGCAGCTCGTCTACAAACGGAAGGGAGTTTTGTGTTCTGTCACAATTGCACTGCGGTTATTATCAGACCGGCTGCTGTCTGGAGGCTCGCAGTGAACCTCGCTGCTGCGCTGACGGGTCTGCCCGGTCTCCCCAGTCTCCCCAGTATCACCAGTCTCCCCAGTATCACCAGTCTGTCTTACCCGGGCATGTTTCAGAAGCTCTTGCACCTTCCAGTAGCGGTCGGGCCCCCTGCTCCGTATCCACCGCGATAATGTCAAGAACACCATCTCCCTGCGCTGCGCTTCTTTTCTCTTCTCTTCTTTTCTGTTCTTTTCCCTTCCCTTCTTTCTTGACCTCCGAGAGCCGCAAAGACACTACAGCCCGCCTCCTCGCATGCACAAGGGAGCTGCCATGTTAACCACAGCGAGTGAGGTCATTTCCTTCGGAAGGGCGTCCCCGCTCTCTGCGCGCGGCTCTGCTGCCCTCTGCGGGTGGAGAATCGGAACTGCACCCACGCTGTCACCAGATACCCCGGGACGCCAGCAGGTGGCGCTGTGGATCCGTGATTTCTCAAATAATGGTTAAAAAATAGAGAAAGAAAACAATTCTCGCCTTTAAAAGGAAGTGTGTCTTTCTGGGATCCGAGGCAATTGCACAATAAATATTGTTAGGATTTAGCAGTTGAGTTCAGAAGTGTCACGGTCTCTGAGAGAGAGGGACAGAGGGAGAGAGCGGTGGAGAGGGAGAGAGAGGGAGAGAGGGAGAGAGAGGGAGAGAGCGGTGGAGAGAGGGAGAGAGAGGAGAAGAGAGGGAGAGAGAGCGGGGAAGAGAGGGAGAGAGCGGTGGAGAGAGGGAGAGAGAGGGAGAGGGAGAGAGAGGGAGAGAGGGAGAGAGCGGTGGAGAGAGGGAGAGAGAGGGAGAGAGAGGAGAAGAGAGGGAGAGAGAGCGGGGAAGAGAGGGAGAGAGAGAGAGAGAGAGCGGGGAAGAGAGGGAGAGGGAGGGAGAGAGGGAGAGAGAGCAGGGAAGAGAGAGAGAGAGGGAGAGAGAGCGGTGGAGAGAGGGAGAGAGGGAGAGAGGGAGAGAGGGAGAGAGAGAGAGAGAGAGAGAGAGAGAGAGAGAGAGAGAGCGGTGGAGAGGGAGAGAGAGGGAGACATGAGGAACGCTACCAGATGTTAGCAAGCTGTTCTATGAAGTTGCTGCAGTTAATTTAGCAGCAAATTGGACTGAATGGTCGATTAATTGAGCAGAACGTTACTGACAAGATCAGCTGTGTGTGTGTGTCTGTGTCCGTGTGTGTGTGTCTGTGTCTGTGTGTGTGTGTGTGTCCGTGTCTGTGTGCGTGTGTGTCTGTCTGTGTGTGTGTGTCTATGTGTGTCAGTGTGTGTCAGTGTGTGTGTGTGTCTATGTGTGTGTGTGTGTGTGTGTGTGTGTCCGTGTCTGTGTGTGTGTGTCTATGTGTGTCAGTGTGTGTGTGTGTGTGTCTATGTGTGTCAGTGTGTGTGTGTGTGTCTATGTGTGTGTGTGTCTGTGTGTGTGTGTCAGTGTGTGTGTGTCCGTGTCTGTGTGTGTGTGTCTATGTGTGTCAGTGTCTGTGTGTGTGTCTATGTGTGAGTGTGTCCGTGTCTCTGTGTGTGTGTCTGTGTGAGTGTGGGGTGCGTGGGGTGCGTGGCGTGCGTGGGGTGCGTGGGGTGTGTGGGGTGCGTGGGGTGCGTGGGGCGGGGGGCAGGTATTACTATCAATGCGGGACAACATTTGAGAAAATGTCTCCACAAAGATAGTAACTCCTGAAAAAAACGACGTTGTGGGGACGTCAGCACTTTGAAAAACACCTTTTTAAGAACTAAATATGCCTTCAAAAATAAATAAATCAATAAATCAATCAATCAATCAATAAATTAATTAATAAAAAGTGCCCACATATTGAGTTTGCTGTCGACGTTCACCCTGTGTGGAGTTGTGTCTGACTGGAGCTTTGTAAAGCAGATTTAACACATTGAAATGTGACATGAATACGGATCCCCGAATCCCCCCCGCATCGCGGCGGCTCGCTGCTCTCCTTGGTGGGGGTAGTTTGTTTTCCACGGGGTTCATTTATTCGTCTCAGCTATTTCTTTTGTGAAGAAGAATGTTTTTTAGAAGCTGCTGTTGAGATGAGCTCAGCGGGTCCTGAGGGCGTCGATAAATCATTACGCAATCACCACTTCATACACAGAACGTATTTCACACTGTCTTCAAAAAGAGATTAAAAGATAAATCACAGACGAGCAGGTAAACTAACTCAAGCACCGAGGAGAAGCAGACTGAAGCAACGACACTGACCGGGAATATACACGAACTGACTCGATGAATAAAGCCTTTCTCTTGTAGTCGAAACGTTTGTCTTGAATTCATTAACCTTGTTTTGGCCTTTTTAAATGTATTCATGTTTAATAGTTTAATAGTCGACTTTACAAAAGGCAGCCGCTGAAAGTAAAGCAGACAGTATTTTGTCGGTAATATGATGCTTTTATGAAGTGTTAACTCTCTCACACGCACACTCTCTCACACGCACACTCTCTCACACTGACACACACACGCACACTCTCACACACACACTCTCTCTCACACACATGCACAGTCTCCCTCACACACACTGTCTCACACGCACAGTCTCTCCGTCACACACTCTCTCTCACACACACGCACACTCTCTCTCTCACACACACTCTCTCTCACACGCACACACACACACTGTCTCACACGCACAGTCTCTCCGTCACACACACTCTCTCTCACACACACACACTCTCTCACACACACACACACACTGTCTCACACGCACAGTCTCTCTCACGCACACTCTCTCTCACACACGCGCACACACACACACACGTACAGTCTCTCTCACACACACACACACACTGTCTCACACGCACAGTCTCTCCGTCACACACTCTCTCTCTCACACACATGTACAGTCTCTCTCACACGCACACACACACACTGTCTCACACGCAGTCTCTCCGTCACACACACACTCTCTCACACACACACACACACACACTGTCTCACACGCACAGTCTCTCCGTCACACACACACTCTCTCACACGCACACACACACTGTCTCACACGCACAGTCTCTCTCACGCACACTCTCTCTCTCACACGCGCACACACACACACGTACAGTCTCTCACACGCACACACTGTCTCACACGCACACTCTCTCTCACACGCACACTCTCCCTCACACACTCTCTCTCTCAAACACACACTGTCTCACACGCACAGTCTCTCACACGCACACTCTCTCTCTCACACACACGTACAGTCTCTCACACGCACACACACACACACACACACACACACACTGTCTCACACGCACAGTCTCTCCGTCACACACTCTCTCTCTCACACACACGTACAGTCTCTCTCACACGCACACACACACTGTCTCACACGCACAGTCTCTCTCACGCACACTCTCTCTCTCACACACGCACACACACACACACCGTCTCACACGCACACTCTCCCTCACACACTCTCTCTCTCTCAAACACACACTGTCTCACACGCACAGTCTCTCTCACACGCACACTCTCTCTCTCACACACGTACAGTCTCTCTCACACGCACACACACACACTGTCTCACACGCACAGTCTCTCACGCACACTCTCTCTCTTACACGCACACACACACACACACTGTCTCACACGCACACACTGTCTCACACGCATACTCTCTCTCACACGCACACTCTCCCTCACACACTCTCTCTCTCTCAAACACACACTGTCTCACACGCACAGTCTCTCTCACACGCACACTCTCCCTCACACACTCTCTCTCTCTCAAACACACACTGTCTCACAGCACAGTCTCCCTCACACACACACGTACAGTCTCTCACACGCACACACACACACACACTGTCTCACAGCACAGTCTCCCTCACACACACACTCTCGCTCTCACACGCACACACACACACACTCTCTCTCTCACACACACACACACACACTCTCCTCCCGAGCAGTGAAGCAGCCTGCTCGTCTCTTCACTTCAGCGGATCCCGCAGCGCAGAGCAGAGAGCCGGCGAGCGGAGCTCCTCTTCAGCTGCTAGACCAACTCGCCGAGCCGACCGGAGCATCTGCAAAACAACCGGGGAAGAGACAGCGAGAGAGAGAGAGGGACGAGCCGGCGAATGAAGTGAGGGGGCGCGAGTGATTATCATTGATTATTCTCGTGTCCATTCTAAAACATCAAATACAAACTAAATAAGCGTGTTTTAATAATAATAATAATAATAATAATAATAATAATAATAATAATAATAATAATAATAATAATATTTATTTGGAGACAAAACTAGGCAGAAGAAGAAGATACGAGATTTGTGGCAACACTCCGCGGACAGAACCGACCCGGACCGGACGGGACCGCACTATCCGAACCAGCTTCAGTGCGAAGTGGCGGTGCCAGGTGAGTGACTTCTAGCGCGGTTGTAACCTCTTCCTCAGGCACGGCGATGGGAAGCGCCCCGATAGCAGCTCGCTGTATTTCTGCTCTCTCGGAAGTCACTGCAGTGGGAGATTGGAAACAGTCCGATGAAATGGATTGATCTGCCGGGACAGCAGCCGGCGAGTCGCCGAGGAGACGAGCAGCGTGGATATCGATGTGCGCGGATCGTGTGGAGGGGAAATGCAGGGTGAACACGATCGAGACGCGGCTGCAGCCTCGGGAGACAGCATTCACTCGTGGGCTGTTTTTATTGTGTATCGTGTTCATTTAAAACGTTTTTATATTAAAAAAACAAACAAACAAACAACAGGTGAGTAATTATAATATACTTCAATGAAAGAGTCAAACTCGATTATTCATGTCCTTGTGTGCAAAAACAAACCCATCACTGTGAAGTGAAGAATGAACCGGACATCCATTCAAATCCGCAGCGTCTCAATGCTGTGCACAGTGTAATAACACAGGCTTGTAATATTTCATGTGTTCCTGAGCTTCATTCATGTAACACTGTCACTGTGTGGAATCCTGTGGCACAGCTTTTGCTGCAGCACTGTGATTGTATTTATCGTACCTCTCTCTGACAGCAGTGAATCGTGGGAATGTCCGAGTCGAATCTGGAGGAGCTGGGCGGGTCGGACACGGCCCTGATGATCGTGCGGCCCCCCGATTACTGCGTAGAGGGGCCCAGCCTGCCCCTGGAGCACAGGGGGCCCCTGTCCTGCCTGGGCTGGTCCGCGCTGGTGGGGCTCCTCAACGCCGCTCTGCTCCTGCTGCACGTCGTGCTCGTGGGGGTCGTGTTCGGAGTCGTGCTGCTGCCCACCATCGTGGTCGTGTACTTCGGCTTCCAGTGCCACTCCAGGGTGAGTACCCAGCATGCATCAGAGAGTCAGCACGCTGACCCTGTCTCTAATACCAGCACGCTGACCCTGTCTCTAATACCAGCACGCTGACCCTGTCTCTAATACCAGCACGCTGACCCTGTCTCTAATACCAGCACGCTGACCCTGTCTCTAATATCAGCACGCTGACCCTGTCTCTAATATCAGCACGCTGACCCTGTCTCTAATATCAGCACGCTGACCCTGTCTCTAATATCAGCACGCTGACCCTGTCTCTAATATCAGCACGCTGACCCTGTCAAACACACAGTGTGTCCACGACAACTAGAACACACACACACAGAGCGTGTCCACGACATGCCACTGGAGCAGACGTGCAGCTCCTGAGCTCAGGTGAGCGCGTCCCAACGCACAAACCATATCGAAAGAGAAAATGTCATTTAGAGAAAGTGACCCTTCAAAACAAAAAGGACAAGCTGGAGCAAGGATGAGCTGTCTGAATCAAAGAGAGAACGAACGAAAACACTCTTTATTCAAGATCTCTCTCTCTCTCTCCCTCTCCCTCTCCCTCTCTGTCTCAGTCTCTCTCTCTCCCCTCTCCCTCTCCCTCTCCCTCTCCCTCCCTCTCCCTGTCTCCGTCTCTCTCCCTCTCCCTCTCCCTCTCCCTCTCCCTCTTCCTCTCCCTCAGAGCTTGAAACCAGGTGCTACGCATTCAAACCAGCTCCGCTCAGAAGCATCACAATAAAAAATAAATAAAAAAGCCATTAACAAAAAAGAAACTCATTAGATGTTGATCGAGCTCCAGTAACAGCACAGTGTAATCAGCGAATAAGGACTGTGCTTTACCACACTGTGCTGTCACTGGGGGCCACGTTAACACTTTCTAAGAGCGCACACACACACTCTGTCTCTCACACACACGCACGCACACGCACGCACGCACGCACGCACACACACTCTGTCTCTCACACACACGCACGCACACACACGCACGCACGCACACACACTCTGTCTCTCACACACACGCACGCATGCACACACACACACGCACGCACACACACACACACACACACACACACTGTCTCTCACACACACACACACGCACACACTGACACACACTCTGTCTCTCACGCACACACACACACACACACACACACACACACACACACACACACACACTCTGTCTCTCACGCACACACACTGACACACACTGACTCTCTAAATCGATTTTCCCTCCCTTTGTTCAGAACGGTGTGTGAAAGAAAACCACACACTATGCAGTGAAAGGAGATTAGAGAGATTACTGCATGAAAACAGAGTGATCTCGGCTGAGTGGCCACATGTGTGTGCCAATCTGAAAAACATTCAAATATTCACAGCTCTGAACACTCCCTTAGAAAAGGGACAGTATCTTTCTGTTTTCCCATGGCTGTGCTTCGCTTTCACCACAGTTTACCCTTAAACCTTCCTGTGCTTTAATCACACTTCACTTTGATCAGGGTGTGCTTTATAAGGGCTTCGGGCAGAGGCAGGGGCAGGGGCAGGGGCAGAGGCAGGGGCAGGGGCAGGGGCAGGGGCAGGGGCAGAGGCAGAGGCAGAGGCAGAGACAGAGGCAGGGGCAGAGGCAGCTCTTCAGAAAGCACTCACACACTCCTCAAAGTGCCTTCATGTTTTCTGCTGCCTATTTCAGTTTCCCTCAGTAAAACCACAGCAAAGTGTGATAAAGCAACATGAAAGCCTGGGAAAGCACAGGGAAGCATTGTAAAGCACAGAGAGGTCTGGTAAAGCATAGGGAAGCATTGTAAAGCACAGAGAGGTCTGGTAAAGCATAGGGAAGCATTGTAAAGCACAGAGAGGTCTGGTAAAGCATAGGGAAGCATTGTAAAGCACAGAGAGGTCTGGTAAAGCATAGGGAAGCATTGTAAAGCACAGAGCGGTCTGGTAAAGCATAGGGAAGCATTGTAAAGCACAGAGAGGTCTGGTAAAGCATAGGGAAGCATTGTAAAGCACAGAGAGGTCTGGTAAAGCATAGGGAAGCATTGTAAAGCACAGAGAGGTCTGGTAAAGCATAGGGAAGCATTGTAAAGCACAGAGAGGTCTGGTAAAGCATAGGGAAGCATTGTAAAGCACAGAGAGGTCTGGTAAAGCAGATTAAAAAAACAAACCATGGGAAACTATGGGAAATGCGCACAGGAAGCTGCTGAAGTAGCGTGGTAAACCTTTATAAGGAATATAATGAGAAAATGGGATTTATTTGAAGTCAGGACTCTCAAGAGACACATAAGAAGAGATTCGAGGGGGATGTTTATTAATCCATCAAGCCCTTTGGTACAAATGTGCATTCATGTGACAATGTGTTTTTATACTGACAGACCCTCTATAATAAATGCACTCAGTATAATATCTGCACTGCAAACTCTAGCAGCAGCTGCAGGCAGTGCAGACCTGGCACTGGGAATATCAATGGCAAAGCATTCAGAGTGTTTAACTCATTCTCTAGCAGCAGATCACATGCATTCACATCAGCTTTAAATGTACGTTTACAGGGGTGTGTTTCACAAGGTTCATTCGCAGTCATTGTGCAGTTTTCCTCAATGCAATCCCATAGCTTGCCGTGTTTCTTCATGTCTGTTGCGTGCCTCTCTGTGCCTCTCTGTGCCTCTCTGTGCTTCTCTGTGTCTCTCTGTGCCTCTCTATGTCTCTCTGTGCTTCTCTATGCCTCTCTGTGCCTCTCTGTGCTTCACTGTGCCTCTCTGTGCTTCTCTGTGCTTCTCTGTGCCTCTCTGTGCTTCACTGTGCCTCTCTATGTCTCTCTGTGCTTCTCTGTGCCTCTCTGTGCTTCTCTGTGCTTCACTGTGCCTCTCTGTGCTTCTCTGTGCCTCTCTGTGCTTCTCTGTGCCTCTCTGTGCTTCTCTGTGCTTCACTGTGCCTCTCTATGTCTCTCTGTGCTTCTCTGTGCTTCTCTGTGCCTCTCTGTGCCTCTCTGTGCTTCACTGTGCCTCTCTGTCTCTCTGTGCTTCTCTGTGCCTCTCTGTGCTTCTCTGTGCTTCTCTGTGCCTCTCTGTGCCTCTCTGTGCCTCTCTGTGCTTCACTGTGTCTCTCTGTGCTTCTCTGTGCTTCTCTGTGCCTCTCTGTGACTCTCTGTGCGTCTCTGTGCCTCACGATGTCTCTCTGTGCCTCTCTGTGTCTCTCTGTGCTTCTCTGTGCCTCTCTGTGCTTCACTGTGCTTCTCTGTGCTTCACTGTGCCTCTCTGTGCTTCACTGTGCCTCTCTGTGTCTCTCTGTGCCTCTCTGTGACTCTCTGTGCGTCTCTGTGCCTCACGATGTCTCTCTGTGCCTCTCTGTGTCTCTCTGTGCCTCTCTGTGCTTGCCTGTGCCTCTCTGTGCCTCTCTGTGCCTCTCTGTGCTTCACTGTGCCTCTCTGTGCCTCTCTGTGCCTCTCTGTGCCTCTCTGTGCTTCTCTGTGCCTCTCTGTGCGTCTCTGTGCTTCACTGTGCTGTTACTGTGGGCAGCGTTGAACTGCGCAGACTCTCCTTTGTTCATTTTCTCCAGGCAGCCATGATTCCTCGCCATGGTTCACTACTTCAATACAAACTGACTTTCATTTAGTTCCTCCCCAAACAGAGCTGCTGGTTCATTTGAATTCAGTCAATTAACTGAGCCCGTTGAGCTGGAACCAAAACTGTTTTCGTGTTTCTGTGTTTTCTTGTGGATATTAAACCGGTCCCTGAGCAAAGCTCTCTCCCCCTCCCTCTCCCTCCCTCCCTCCCCCTCCCTCTCCCTCTCCCTCTCCCTCTCCCCCCTCTCCCTCTCCCTCTCCCTCTCCCCCCTCTCCCCCCTCTCCCCCCTCTCCCTCTCCCTCTCCCTCTCCCTCTCCCTCTCCCTCTCTCTCTCTCTCTCTCTCTCTCTCTCTCTCTCTCCCCCTCCCCCCTCCCCCCTCCCCCCTCCCCCTCCCTCTCCCTCTCCCTCCCTCTCTCGTCCAATTGAATGTGTCTCTCTCTCTACCACTCTCCCTCTATAACAATATTAATAATGTCCTTGCAATGACAGTAACCAAACACCGGGTGGCGGTGTGCTCTCAGTATAAAATCAGCTGTTTGTTATTGATGTTCTTTTATTGGACGCTTTCTTTATACATCAGTGTCTGGTTCTCCAGTGCTCTCCCTCTCCCTCTCCCTCTCCCTCTCCCTCTCCCTCTCCCTCTCCCTCTCCCTCTCTCTCCCTCTCTCTCTCGGTGTTCACAGCAGTACCAGGCAAATGCAGCTCATAGATTCTCACACTGAGCCACTCAAACCCACTGCCTTCCACACTGCAGCCCAGCTCTTTCTCTAACCACTGAGCCACTCAAACCCACTGCCTTCCACACTGCAGCCCAGCTCTCTAACCACTGAGCCACTCAAACCCGCTGCCTTCCACACTGCAGCCCAGCTCTTTCTCTAACCACTGAGCTCCCCAAGGCCTCTCATGCCTGGCCTTGTGGATAAATGGTTTCTTTGAAAGAGCTGAACAATGCTTTCCACACGTCAGCAGTTTATTGACATTTCTTTTGAAAAGTCAAATTCCTTCTGATCACAAGAGCCCGGCTTGTGGCAATGGAAATGCAGCCTTCCCTGCTGTGAGACACACCACAGTGTATACTGTGCCTTCCTCTCAGTACCTCTGCTAGGAGCTTCAGCTAGCGGGCCGGCTGGCTCTGACTCTCTCTCTCTCTCCTCTCCTCCCGCTGCAGGTCCTGCACTCTAGCGCCCCCTATTGCAGGCGCTTGCTGGATGACGGCTCCTCCTCGGCTCTCATCATCCTGGGCTTCGTCATCTTGTCTCCGCTCCTCGTGGTTGCCATGGTGATTTACTGTGGGCTGGCGCGCAGGCTCCGCCTCTTCCTGCTCTTCCAGCCCTGCGCACGCGCTCGGTACCGCGGGGGCACGTGGAGCGGGTTCCAAGTCCCGTGCTGCTGCTGGGGAGGGGGCAGCTCTGTCAAAGCCTGGGTGTGAGA
>NW_026707443.1:0-26545 GCF_902713425.1 Acipenser ruthenus
GCGCAGTTTTTCTTCCGATTTTGGAACGTTCTCCAGGGCTCCGCAGTGAGAGAAAGGCAGACCAGGAGACAGGAATGGATTACTCATCCCGAGAGGAGACTGCTCTCTGCTGGCTTTAGCAATCAGCCCCTTCATCTGCATGATGATAAGGTTACCACAGTTATATCATTTGCTAATCAGTGTGGCCTGTGGTTTGCTATTTCAAGGTGGCACGTGTCACAAGAAGCATACCAGACACACTGTATTGAAATGCAGTTAGTCACTGAACTAATAATAAGGACAAATGACAATTAGGGAGGGACTGTATGCTAGTCTGAGGAAGAGCCTTTAGACAGGTGAGATTCTGGGACTGATATGTGACTACTGAAAAAGCATATTGTACAATGAGGGTACTCTGCCTTCTTTTAATGTCAATACCGCCACTTGCTGGTGAAATATTGTAACTGTTGTATCATTTGAATTTTGAATGCTTTTCTAAACTTTTCTTTCCAAATGAAAGTGTACTTTTTTTTTTAATTCTTTGCAAAACATAAATACACTCCTTTAAAATCCTCTGCAGTATGGGCGGGGAGATTTTTAGCAGTCAGGGAGCTGGGTCCTGTTTATCAGAACAGTGATAGTGTCAGCCTTCTCTCACACTCCGCCCACATTGCACCCAGCCAATCAGAGCAACTGCTCCGTCACACACCCAGGGCATCCGGCCAATCAGGAGGTGGTATCTGGGTGGTCTGCTGTGGGAGGGGTGGGTGTGCACATTGTGAAAGATCTGCAAGGTTAGAGGACTGGCAGGGGCGTGGCAGGGAGAGGGGAAGCTGTTTTATCAGATAGTGCTGTAGACCTGCAAATTGAATCTTGAAAAAGCCATCAGAAGCTGCATGCAGTGTTGTTTCTGTCTGTGATGTTCTGGCGAATTGAGAGTTTTGCACAGAAAGCTGTAGAGCTTGCATTAGCTGCCTCATGTATTCTCTTTAACCAAATGAGCCGAGTGCACTGCTGATAATAACACACAGCAGAGTGAAGCTGAGGGGTCACGCTGACACACATTTTCAGCTGCACTTTTGAAATGAAATTGAATTTCCTTGAAACTGTGTCTGCCCCAGCTAATGGAATCAGAAAATTGGTTTCCATTTGAAAAACTGTCAATAATAAAACAGAGACAGCAATGTCATGTGAGTTTATGTGCAACAGCTTGAGCTTGTCATCCTTTTGTTTTTTTTAATGCAACAGAAGTCGAGATAGGGTCTGAATTCCCTCTCCCGTTTTGGGCCTGCCCTGTCCTAGGCTGAGCCCTCATGCGTTTTCTGTTTGTTTGTTTTATCAGTAGTGGAGAAGGTTGATTATGTGTTTGCTGAAAACGGCCTGGTCGCGTACAAAGCTGGCAAACTGCTGTCCGTACAGGTTGGTAAAACTTATTTTCTGTTCGTAACTTGATCAATGTAAAAATGCTTGTTTGTTTTTTAAACAGTTTCATCTCAATTACCTCTTCTTCCTGTTCAGAGTATACAAGCTCATCTTGGGGAAGAACTCCTTCAGGACTTTATCAACTTCTGTTTGAATTACATGGCAAAGATTAAACTCCCCAAGAAAAGGTAATGAACCGGGGTCTACCTGAATGGCCCAGACGTCCACTATTACACTGCGGTTTACTTTATTTTATTTTTTAAATTTTCTTTAAGCTTTGTATCAGTCACCTTTTAATTTCTCTTCCAATTGGAAATCAAGTCGATTGATCAGGGGAACCTCTCCTGTCTCTTTAGAGGGACTTTCATCGAGTTCCGAAACGGAATGCTGAACGTGTCGCCGGTGGGGCGGAGCTGCACTCAGGAAGAACGAATGGAGTTCTTTGAGCTGGATAAAGTGAGTCGGGTGTCACCCTAACCCTAATCCATAATCCTGCCATTCATCGATGAAGTGTGAGTCAGCTTTAAATAAACAGTGCCTCGTGTCTGCTCCGGTTATTGCTTTGCACAACAGCAACACAAACATGTGAAACAACGTGTGTGTTAGTCAGTGTTTTTATTTTTACAGAAAGAACATATCCGAGATAAATTTGTAGCTGCTCTCAGGAAAGAGTTTGTCGGACGTGGGCTGGCGTTCTCTATAGGTAATATCAGTGTGCTGGTTCCTGTGTGGTTGGCGTTGTACCAGCTGGTGTGTTCGTAACTGTGGCGTGTTTGTTTTCTAACTCACCCACCCCAGGAGGACAGATCAGCTTTGACGTGTTCCCGGAGGGCTGGGATAAGAGGTACTGCCTGGGCATCCTGGAAAAGGATGCATACGAGAAGATCCATTTCTTTGGAGATAAAACCATGCCGGTAAGTGACAGCCGATGCAGCGTTTGTTATCCGCAAGTTTGAATCGCTTTAGATCCGAGACACCATTGCAGACAGAATGAAAGCGGGAATATTTTTGCTGTGAAATACTGGACAGTGATTGCATACAAATCCATTAGAAGGGTGTAGGAACCCAGTAACCAAAAAAAAATAGCATAGTGTGCATTTGCTGTTCTCCTCATAGCATGATTTTAAATGCATACAATCTGAATATATTCAGCAGGGGAAACAAAGATTAGTTGAGTAGTAATCAACTTCTAAAGATTTGCAAATGACCTGATCTTGTAAACCTAATAGGTCTCATCTTGATGGTTCACAGAGGTGTCTACCTCTCCCACCACTCTCACTGCTTCAGGTATCTCGCTGTTGTAAGGCAATCCTCTGTGCTGTGCCCTTGTGCAGCCTCATCCCTGGTGTTTGAAATGCAAAGTGATTTAATGCATCCGTTTTGTGTTTCCTGCCTCTGGCATTCATAGAGTAAGCAATTGCATTCATAGAGTAAGCAACACGTCTAACCCTTCTGTCTGATGAAAACGAGTTACGAAGAGGCGTGCCGTTAGTTCCTTGCAGCTCCCATACCGTATGCTCTAATATGTTTATTTGAACAGAATTTAATGCATCCTTTAATGAATCTAAATTGAAACGGATCGAAATCTGCTGAAGTAAGGATCAGTCTCTCTTGTCTGTCCTCAGGGGGGTAATGACTATGAGATCTACATGGACCCCCGGACAACAGGACACAAGGTCTCCTGTCCAGAGGACACCCAGCGCATCTGTGAGGAGCTCTTCTTCCAGTGAAGCCATCCCGGAGGGTCTGGTATGGATAGGCACCTCCAGCAGATTGAAGGAACAGTTAACTGGAATTCAGGGGGTGCTCTTAATATTAAACTGTAATGTAGCATCGGAGAAACACACCTCTGATTCAGGTATGCTTCTGCTAAAGTCTTTTTAATGTATCTGCCAATCAAAAAGCCTGATCAGAAGAAATATGTCTTAAGCCTAGATGTGAAACCATTCACTTAGTTCCCATCCCGGTGAGTAGAATTGTAATGACCACATATTAGGAATGTTTTTGCCAGCTTGCCCTTCAAGCTCATTTCATAATTGTTTCTGGACGGGCAGAACCACCGTGTGGATTGAACCTTTTTAAAATGTGTTCTAACCGTCTGCAAGACCAAAGGTTGAATTACTGTAATAGCAAGTGGTAATGTTAAACCGACCATCTCTTCATCTGTGTCTGTATGTGTGTTGACTGTGTTTCTGAACTGTGTGTTTTCCTGCTATAACGCAAACAGCCAGACATTAAACTGCACTAAAAAGTAACCTTTACAAAAAAGTTTATTCTAAGCGCAAATGTTATGCCATAGTGTTTGAATGGGTGGATTTTTATTTTATAAACCTGCCTGCTTTAAAGCATCACTTCCTTGCACTTTCTCACCGTTTCTTAATCTTTTTTGTGGTTTTTTTATACGCTCGTCTGCTATAACTAGGTCGTCTTCTACTCTCAGTGGCAAAAACCAGTTTAAATTCTTTGTTTTTGTGGGAAGCAGTGTCAAACATAAGAACAGTGTCTTGCTTCTGAAGCGTATCATTTTAAGTAAGTTTGAAAGTGTGCTAATGAGAGCTTAATGCATGCAAATTAGATCCGAGTCCATCTAAAAGCTTATTAAGAGACGAATCCAATGTCTAATTCCAGTCAAAACTTGAAGGGCTAAATGCAGCGTGTGACAAGCGGAAAGGAAGCCCCGATTTACATGCAATTAAAGTGCATTTAATAAAAGTCTGCTAACTCAGAAAGACAATTGCTAATAAAAGGTGGTCTCTGTGAGATCAAAGTGCATTGCTGCTATATGCATATGAATACGTGTGCTGCATTAGCATGTTTAATATGCAACCAGTCTGTACCTTCTTGCTTAAAAGGAAAGCACTTTACAGCTGAGCAATGCTTCGGTCAAACGAGGTGTCAGCAAATATATAAACGATGGACCTTTTAAAAACCGATTATTCAAAGATTAGAGCTTGAAATGTTCTGAAAGGGTACAGCGACCCCCTCGCGGGCTGTGCTGCTTCGTTGTAAGCTCCAGATTTATTTTTTAAGTAGCCGACGACTCCTCTGCACTATATAAAATGCAGGCAGCGCTTGACTGTGTTCTTCAGAGGATGGGAGAAAGCTGGAAGAAGCACACTGAAGCACAGGCACAGCACTCTATTTGTGTTTATTGAAAACCCACTGCATTCATTCCAAGTCATTTAAATTGTCAAAAAAACCCACTGAATTTAAAAATTCAACAATTAAAAAGTGGATAACAGGAAAAGCCTTAGACTCGTCTATGAAAGTACAGAACTGACAATACTGGTACAATCTTGTGTTCTTTTGCTTGTCTGGCAGCAAGTATCAGGATGTTCCTGTCTGTGGATGTTAATAAACTCAGAAGAGAACGAGTGTTTCGTGAACGCTGTTTTGAGAATCGTTTAATCAGACACACCTGTATGAATTAGCCAGTTAGCCTCCTCTCGGAGCCCCTACAGCGTTTGAAGCCAGATTCTTGTCCGGGAATGCGTTTGCAGTGTCAGTGTGTACAGCTCAAATTCGCAGCTCACAGCACTGTTCCTCCCCATCAGAAGGGCTGCAGCACGAGGGAACCTCTCCTCTTCTACAATCACAATATTTAAAACTGGCGACTGCTGTACAGACAAGGAGAAGCTATTCAAAATGTACTGACCTTAAACTACTACACATTTACTGTTGCATGGAAAAATACAACTTTTTTTGTGCCTAGATTTCTATTAACAAGGCAGTATTTTATTATTTTTTTAAAAAAGATATTCAGGTACTGAAGTTTTTGTAAATAGTAGCTACATAAAATAAATGAATGAATTAAAATTAGAAGCAGACAGTACGTAATGTAGATACACATCCAGGGCCTCCTACACTTTTGAAAGGGATTTCAGGACACAAGTATCAAGATTCATTTTATTTATTTTACCCACCACAATTAACAACAACAACAACAACATCATCAAAAAAAAGGAGGAAAGTTAGGGTGGAAACAAAACTTCTTTACTTCACAAGTATCCTCTTTCGTGCACT
This sequence comes from Acipenser ruthenus, assembly GCF_902713425.1. Taxonomy (NCBI): domain Eukaryota; kingdom Metazoa; phylum Chordata; class Actinopteri; order Acipenseriformes; family Acipenseridae; genus Acipenser; species Acipenser ruthenus. The sequence goes on from NW_026707443.1 coordinate 5,425, forward strand.
GGTGTGAAAATTAAACCGCACAAAATAACCAAACAAAAAGACAATAAAAAACCTGAAGCAGCACTACGTACTTCGTTTTTCTCCTTTTGAAATAAAAATAAAGGCCACGCACATGACGGGGTGACTGGGTCCTGCCCCCCGCTCTCTCTCACACTGCCCCCTCCTCTCCTGTGGCTGGCCGTTTCGAGGATGAAGCAGTCGGCCGGGTCTCCTAGCTGCTGATGACATGCCCTGACCAGGTCTCATGCTTGCTGCCAGGGGCGAGGTGGGTGATGGTCACTTCCACTGCTTGGACCTTCTCCATTTTCGGAGGAATGGAGCACAGCTTGTAGGAGACCTCATCTCCCTCCACTGGAACGTACTCTCCTTCGATGCTGCGAGGAGAGACACAGACAGACAGAGTGAGTGATTAATTATATAACAGCCTGTACAGGATTGGGGACATGTTTCACAGAGCCTGATTAGCAGCGGTGTTGGACTGTGCAATGCTACCTTAGAAAAAGGCAGGTCCCAGATTAGTGCTAATCAGGGTCTGTGTAGCTCAGTACAAGTCACTATTTAACAGACCTGATTTAATCTCTGTTATATTCAAATGCACACATGCACAGAAGAGTAGGATCACGCGGGCTGCCTCGTTTACTAGACTGAGCTGCAAACACACGCAAGATGTCACTTTGAGTCATTCAAATGTACCGTAGCGAGAGGCGAGCCACACCTTCTCCGATCATCCATCTGTGATTGCTCACACCAGTCATTAGGCAAAATGAAAAGCGCTCATTTGTACCAAACCTGACAATTATGTTTTTAAAATAGAAAAAAGGGCAAAACAGAACAAAAAAAAGAACTGAGTGCCAACAGGGAGGGAGGGAGGTAAAGTGAAGCAGGTTTTTTTTAATGCAATCTCAAATCTCTTGTTCTCAGGTTGTGCAGCAGTTTCTAACACTGCAGTCCTGCGGGTCCTGTACTGTATAACATACAGGACCATTCCTCCCAGTCTCTCCCAGTACTTCATGCCCAGCCCTTCTAAAGAAGTCTCGAATATGTCTCCTAATATTTCTAGGTTTCTGCCGAGTGCCTTCAGGCTTCCTCATACCAATCCAACACAGTCTCAACTTGTCCAAATGATTCACTGCCTTTTAAATCTTTCATTTACCTGGTGCAGAAGGTCATACAGATGCTAATCTTGCACAGCGAGTCCCATCTTATCTCAGTTAAAGCCAGGCTTGTTTTTGCAGACCGTCTAGCTGATGTGCATTGTGTTCCATCACCTGGAATGGAAATGTCTTCCTCCTTGTCCTCCCCCTCTCTCCCTCTTCTCTGAATGACTCATGCAGCAGAGACCAGCACAACACAAACAATGAGCCGCTACAGGGTTAGCTGATTCTGTGACATTTAAATTGACGTCACTGCCAAGGACCTTCTGCACAATGCAAAGCTCTTCTTCTCGACTCAAACCAACGCAATCACCTATCCCACAAGAGGGGAAGAACAATGATCCCAGCGCGCTCAAAGAAAACCACGCACGACCTTGCTGAAAAGATTAAAATGACAGCTCCTCGTTTATTATTATTATTTTATTCAGCAGACGCCTTTATCCAAGGAGACTTACAGAGACTAGGGTGTGTGAACTATGCATCTACGCCTCACCCGAAAGACGGAGCACAAGGAGGTTAAGTGACTTGCTCAGGGTCACATAATGAGTCAGTGGCTGAGGTGGGATTTGAACCAGGGACCTTCTGGTTACAAGCCCTTTTCTTTAACCACTGGACCACACAGCCTCCTAGACAATGTTGCGCTAACATTATATATATATATATATATATTATATATAAAATAAAACACCCCATTCTTCTGTAAGCAGGCATGTAATCGCGGTAGACTTCTGAGAAACTAGTGATCTGGAATCAGTCAGGTTAATAGTGTGTGAAAGTGACATCTTGACCAGGAGGCAGAGCAGAAAGTATCATAGGATGAGCAGATAATATCACCATGCTCCACTTTCACCCAGACCCCACCAGACTCACTCCGAGATGTGCACGAACACGTCCGAGCCTCCGTCCGAGGGCGTGATGAAGCCGTGTCCTTTGGCGCGAGAGAAGCACTTACACACGCCCGTGTACACCGGGCCCTCCGCAGCCCGCGCTGCCCTGCAGCCAGCAGAGAAACACAGGGGTTAACAGAGCAGCACCTGCACACACGCAGTGCACAACCCAGGGATCAAGGCTGATTCTGGGAATTCCAGGGTCCTGCAGCCTTGGTAAAGGCCACCTGGAAATGCTGGAATAGGGTTTGTTAGAAATGTTTAGGAGTATTAAACGTGCGACTGGAAGAAGTCTTCCTGTTAACCTTTCCTTCTAAACCTGCAGAGACTTTACACTGGTGCACAAGCTCAGTAAATCCCACCCTGAAACATTTCAAGTGTACAAGTGACACCGAGATCTAAAAGCCCTGCTGGCGGCATCAATAGGATTCATTTAAAGATTCATGAAAGGAGAGGATTCCTTTAATGAAAGTCAGAGTGCAGAGAGAGGGGCGGGGGGGGGAATCACTTGGATATTATACATCGTTAATCATTTGACATTTAAAAACACACGATTAAAAGCACGCTGACGGAGGACTCAACTGTATCTTTCATGAGTGATTAAATGAGAAGCCCTGTAGGGAACATTTTAAAATGACCCTGATGAATCCCAGTGACGACGGCGCGTTTAATGGTAGTTGGTATGCATCACTTGCAGCTTGACTTATTTCAGACCAACACACCAGTGAAAGCACAGCACAGCCTCTGCAGTCCTGCGTGCCGGTGCTGGCTCTGCAGATCCTGGGGGGGGCCCTGTCCTGAGAGAGAGAGAGAGCAAGGCTGCGATGGTACTCACGCGGAGCAGGTCCTGGAGCGACGGGTGGGCAGGGGGCTGGGGATCAGGTAGCCCCTCATGGGCGACGGGCAGCGTTCTCGGGTGTGTCCGTACTCAGGCAGGCGCAGGGACCCTGGAGAGAGGGGAGACTGCGGGGAGCCAGGGGAGAGCGGGGAGGAGGCGTCCGAGGACATGGTGGACTCACGCACTCAAACACACAGCGGGACTCCAGCAAGCTGCGGGACAGGGAGGGAAGATATGAAACACAGTATTTTCCAAGTTTCTTTTATTGCTGCTTCACATCCTAATCACTGAGCGGTTGCTAGTTACGGATGAGTTCATCACAGTGTGCATGTTATTATTTTTCTCACTAGTCTGGTCTAAACAGAGAGAACATGTTTTATCCCTTCTCTGTTCTGAACATGCCTTGCGCACCAACAATGACTCCATTAACAGATGCTCAGCAGAGTGCCTTGCGCACCAACGATGACTCCATAAACAGATGCTCAGCAGAACACTAAGCTTCAGCTGAAGAGCACCAACGATGAAACAAGGGTGCGTGAAACTCATTATAAAACCAAACTGTAGGACGTGTGCCCTTGTAACGGTAAAGTCATTGTTCGATGGATTTCTTAATGAGAAAAGTTTCTTAATGATAAAAAAAAAAAAAAAATCATTGGGTGATCAGTCAGGAGCTGCAGGTGTTAATGATGCTACGATTCTACTCAGGGTATGGAATAAACCTTGTATTACCTATTAAAGAAAAACAGCATTCTGTACAGTATGTGTTATTTATTTCAGGGGTCAGTTTTGTTTTTTTTTTGCACTATACCTTGTTCCAGTCATTTATAAACTCTGTTACATGAACAGCAAACATGTTAGCCAGTTAAGGGGATTAATAAGGGGGGGGGGGGGGCCTGTGAGGCGGAACTAGTTTGTTATTTACAGATTGACGGTTGTGTACAGCGCATCTAGAGGGAAACGAAACAAAAACCAAGAAATACATACATACATACACAGAAACCAAAATGTTTGCGTTGGCAAGGACCAGAGGAATAGAAAATACAGTCCATGAGGCTGACGTCGCTGGCAACTAAGCAATCTATCAATCACTCTCATGGTTATAAACAGAAATATACCGAGTCCGACAAGGGCAGAGTAACAAAACAAGATGATCAGGTAGCTACTGTCCAGCTCCCATGTTTGACACTACTGAGCTTTCCCAAGTCTACCTGCAGCAATATATTTCAGGTTTGTGGCGTCTTCGTTTTCAGGGGACATGTTAGTACTGTACACGTCAACACACACACACACACACACACACACACAACAGCTGCAATCCTGTACACTGTGTGGACCTACCATCTGTAGCACACACTTTGTGCCACGGAACTCTGCCTCAAATTCTGTTTGGGTAATATACAGTATACAAGCTGCAATGACAGATGCTTGTCACTGAATGAATTTCTTTTAGTATTTCTAAATGTAGCACTGTTGAATGTTATACGCATGGTATTGGCAGTATAGTACCGTAGCCTACATTGGACTAGGCTAGTCAGATTGAATTACTGCTTGCCTCAGTTACATTACCATTTCATCTTCTTTCTGTTGTTGCTGAACTGCTACCCTGTAGGTAAATTCACTAGAGTGTGAAGGCGGTTCGTCTGAACGCTGGCTCGTACTGTTAACCTGCTTTCCTCTTCTGTTGAGCACAGCCTGCTTTCAGGGTGTGCTGGAAATGTGGTGGGAATGATAAACAGCAGCTTGGCTGTCAATAGATCCAGGAAGGAGTCCTATCTGCCTCCCTGTCAGACCTGCGGGTCCATCAGCGATTTGCATTGTTATTAATCAGGGTGCCGCGGCTGGCAGTGCAGAGAGTCTCAACAAGCACAGCGTAATGGAAAACTGCAAAACAATCAAAACGAGAGCATGGATTCATAAATAAACAAAAAGACATTCATACAGTGTGTCTGCGTCAGGCAACGCTGCGTACGAATGACCCCCACCCTTTCATGCACACAGCCTTGTCCATGAAAGGGACCAAGGTTCTTATTGTATATGGTACAGATTCACACGCCCATACGAACAATTACACTGGAGTAACTGCATTGTGAACCCTGCCAGCACACAGTCGATGTGCAGTAAGTGACTGTACATACAGACGTGCTCAAATTTGTTGGTACCCTTACAGCTCATTGAAATAATGCTTCATTCCTCCTGAAAAGTGATGAAATTAAAAGCTATTTTATCATGTATACTTGCATGCCTTTGCAAAGAAGCTGTGAAAAGAGATTAATTATTGCTTATTCTACAAAGATATTCTAAAAATGGCCTGGACACATTTGTTGGTACCCCTTAGAAAAGATAATAAATAATTGGATTATAGAGATATTTCAAACAAATTAGTTTCTTTAATTAGTATCACACATGTCTCCAATCTTGTAATCAGTCATTCAGCCTATTTAAATGGAGAAAAGTAGTCACTGTGCTGTTTGGTACCATTGTGTGCACCACACTGAACATGGACCAGAGAAAGCAAAGGAGAGAGTTGTCTGAGGAGATCAGAAAGAAAATAATAGACGAGCATGGTAAAGGTAAAGGCTACAAGACCATCTCCAAGCAGCTTGATGTTCCTGTGACAACAGCTGCAAATATTATTAAGAAGTTTAAGGTCCACGGAAGTGTAGCCAACCTCCATGGGCGCGGCCGCAAGAGGAAAATCGACCCCAGAGTGAAAAGAAGGAAAAGAAGGAAAGAACACCATACCTACAGTGAAACATGGAGGAGGCTCGGTTATGTTTTGGGGCTGCTTTGCTGCGCCTGGCACAGGGTGCCTTGAATCTGTGCAGGGCACAATGAAACCTCAAGACTATCAAGGCATTCTGGAGCGAAACGTACTGCCCAGTGTCAGAAAGCTCTGTCTCAGTCGCAGGTCATGGGTCCTCCAACAGGATAATGACCTAAAACACACAGCTAAAAGCACCCAAAAATGGGTAAGAACAAAACATTGGACTATTCTGAAGTGGCCTTCTATGAGTCCTGATCTGAATCCTATCGAACATCTATGGAAAGAGCTGAAACTTGCAGTCTGGAGAAGGCACCCATCAAACCTGCGACAGCTGGAGCAGTTTGCTCAGGAAGAGTGGGCCAAACTACCTGTTAACAGGTGCAGAAGTCTCATTGAGAGCTACAGAAAACGTTTGATTGCAGTGATTGCCTCTAAAGGTTGTGCATCAAAATATTAGGTTAGCGGTCCCATCATTTTTGTCCATGCCATTTTCATTTGTTTTCTTAGTTACAATATTATGTTGAATAAAAAATCAAAAGCAAAGTCTGATTTCTATTAAATATGGAATAAACAATGGCGAATGCCAATTACTTTTGTCAGTTTCAAGTTATTTCAGAGAAAATTGTGCATTCTTCGTTTTTTGTGGAGGGGTACCAACAAATTTGAGCATGTCTGTAATTACTGGGTGGACAAAACACCTGCATTTCCATTCAAGCTCTTCTGGTATTCAGTCGCCTGCACTAATCTACTCTCATACCAATCTTCTGCTTTGAGAATGCGGGGTGGGGGTGGGGAAGGAACAAAGGAAACTTTCTACAAGCTGTAGTAATGGTCTGTCTCGCCACGAACGCACAAAGTGAACAGCAGAATGGCTTAATGATTTTCCAGAGCAGCGATTGGTCCACTCCTAATAAAACCATGTGAAGCAGCGAGTGGGGCTTGCAGTAAATGCTGGCAATGCTCAGCAGCTGGCTCTCGTCCTAGATTTCCGTGGCCCACATTAGAAACAGCATCCCCCGGACCTGTACAGCCGCTCAAGGCTCCCCAGCCAAACTGACAGATTCCAGAGAGGGTCGGAGGAAAGGGCGTTATATCCTCTTTCACTTAAAGCAGGAGCTAACACCCCTTGGCTACTGGATGTATGGAATGTTTCGTATGTCTAGTTTGTACACAAAGACTTGTGATTCTTTTCATAGTTTAATGCTGGGGATTGATCATCTGAAAAAACTATTACCAGCACACGCATGCACACACACTGCTCAACTGGTCTACGACTGGCATCTGAAACTGTTCTTTGTAATGTCATGCCATCAGGAGCTCGCTAGTTCAAATCCTGGTTGTGCCAAGTTGTCGATCTGATTTACACAGTAGCACCAAGATGACATTTCAATACCACGGTCTATTTTAGATGTAAAGAAATTATAATGAAACCTTTCTGAATGAATTGCTGACACAGAGCCTCTTGACGGCCGAGTCACCCTCTTCAGCTACACTCGACTCCTCTTCTGCAGGGGGCGGTTCATTTCACATTGAGCTGTAGGCGGCCGTGTTTGTGGAACAAATATTTATGTGGGCAATACGGCATTCAGCAGATTGAAATCAAGACAAGTCATACAATTAAATTAATGAGCAAACAGTTCTGAATTGTTCCAGGAACTGTACGCTTATGAACCGGACAAACCCACCCCCTCCTCTTCCTCTGGAGAATGGAGATTTCATCAAATCAGGAGGAGGAGGAGGGGGACTGATCCTTATGGAACGTAGGCGCCGAACACAGGCAACATGAAACTCACGCAGCTCTTATAAAAAGTTCTAATTTGTTAAAAAGCCAAAGTGATTAAAATACTAACTGACCTCCCTGCAGGAGACAGGCCCAGCAGGTCTGTGAATCAGTCTGCAGCACGGCAGTCTCTGAGAGCAGGTCGCGTTTGCAGACTTGATGGAACATGTTTCTGCAGCACGGCAGTCTCTGAGAGCAGGTCGCGTTTGCACACTGTTGATGGAACATGTTTCTGCAGCACGGCAGTCTCTGAGAGCAGGTCGCGTTTGCACACTGTTGATGGAACATGTTTCTGCAGCACGGCAGTCTCTGAGAGCAGGTCGCGTTTGCACACTGTTGATGGAACATGTTTCTGCAGCACGGCAGTCTCTGAGAGCAGGTCGCGTTTGCACACTGTTGATGGAACATGTTTCTGCAGCACGGCAGTCTCTGAGAGCAGGTCGCGTTTGCAGACTTGATGGAACATGTTTCTGCAGCACGGCAGTCTCTGAGAGCAGGTCGCGTTTGCAGACTTGATGGAACATGTTTCTGCAGCACGGCAGTCTCTGAGAGCAGGTCGCGTTTGCAGACTTGATGGAACATGTTTCTGCAGCACGGCAGTCTCTGAGAGCAGGTCGCGTTTGCAGACTTGATGGAACATGTTTCTGCAGCACGGCAGTCTCTGAGAGCAGGTCGCGTTTGCAGACTTGATGGAACATGTTTCTGCAGCACGGCAGTCTCTGAGAGCAGGTCGCGTTTGCAGACTTGATAGAACATGTTTCTGCAGCACGGCAGTCTCTGAGAGCAGGTCGCGTTTGCAGACTTGATGGAACATGTTTCTGCAGCACGGCAGTCTCTGAGAGCAGGTCGCGTTTGCAGACTTGATAGAACATGTTTCTGCAGCACGGCAGTCTCTGAGAGCAGGTCGCGTTTGCAGACTTGATAGAACATGTTTCTGCAGCACGGCAGTCTCTGAGAGCAGGTCGCATTTGCAGACTTGATAGAACATGTTTCTGCAGCACGGCAGTCTCTGAGAGCAGGTCGCGTTTGCACACTGTTGATGGAACATGTTTCTGCAGCACGGCAGTCTCTGAGAGCAGGTCGCGTTTGCACACTGTTGATGGAACATGTTTTCGCTGCGGTACATACATAATGATCTTCACTGCACTTTGTAGCAGCAGTCATTTGCAGTGACTTCGAATCTACAGTTTCAACCTCTGACAGCACGACACACTCAAATCTGACCTTGACAAGTCAAAGATGGGCCTCAACTGTTCAAATATTTGGCTGATCCATCTGGCACACAAACACACTGCTTAGAGGTTGCCGTGTTACAAACTCCCGCCCCGATTCAGAAACATTTCAACCTCCACAGGAGCTGGCACTCCTCACACAGGTTCAATTACATAAGCGATGTTAGAGCCGTACCTTTATCATAAATCAACCTGTACTGACTTGCAAACCATTTAGAAATAATAACCAGACATTGCTAAGCAACCGAGGACACCGAGAGGACTCCAGATGGAGTTACTGCAGTAGATATTAAATCAGCATCCTCATCATGCATCTATTCTCCAAGCAACAATCAACTCTGCTCTGCTGGCTCAGTGCAGTTGCCTTTGAATCTCTGTGAGTGGAATGACTCCATATAAAACATTTCAATATCAAAGAGGACTGAAGACATCTGTCACACCCAACCCCAGAGGAGATAAGGCCAGTTACTCAGGAACTGTCCCATAATCTCTCCAGCAGCCCGGAGGTTTTTGCACGAGAACCCTGATGTACTGCACTTCCGAGGAGCATGTACCATGAACTCAGATTACAAAACGACAGGCAGAGCTGCTGCTCTCTGGATTGGTCAATCACACATTCCGCCCCCTGGGAACAGGCTCCAGTGACCTTCATCATTGCATGGCAGAGGTTTATAGACTCATCCCTGGATTAATGCACATCAGGTGCTTTTGAAACAACCCCTTTACATCCTGGGAGTGCAATCTGATTCCAGGACAATCTAGTAGATAATAATAGCTTTTTAAAAAGGGAGGTCCCTGATGAAGACTGGAAAATAATTTTACACACACACAGAAAGATTAATGATAGCCTGACACTACTACAGCTCCAATAGGTGTAGAACAGTGAGGATCATGTGACTTCACGACAGGAGCTCCGGACTCTCATACTGGCCATCCCTTCCACTGTATATTGTGATGCATCATGCGCTGGACCCTCACAGTCAGGCAGAACCATCACAGACACACATCTGGCTCACAGTGTCTCACTGCTGAGTCACAGGACCCAGGTCGGACTGCAACTATAACTTGGTCTCTTCAGTTTGTATTAAAAAGACGGCTTGATTTTTCAATGCTGTGTAATATTGCATTGGCGGTACTGGTGAGGGCCAGTTGAAGATCACATCTCGGACTCCCATCTCTGAGCTTCAGCTGGACGTGTATAGAAAGAGTAAACATTGTGCCGAGTGTAAACGCGGTCACACTTTTAAAGCACTCTGCGCGTTTCCTGCCAGGTCCACGAGTGAAGACTACAGCACACAGCAGAAGCTGCCAAGGACTGAGAAGCACTCCCACATGGGCTGGCTGATTGCTATTCGACTGAACAGCAGACAGGCAGGACTGGCAGCAATGCTGTAAACAATCACCTGGAATACCGCCCCCCTGTGGGGATTTTATAAACTGGTAGTATACTGCATATGTTTAACTAGCTTTTCCTGACAGACACACACAACTGAAAGCACAAACCTTACTATTAAAAATACAACTGAGCCTGTTCGTAGCAATTCCCCTATTGCATACTACATCAATCCAGTGTAGCCTCTTACCTGGCACGCTCTCGTCTCTATCAGCAGCGCAGCGAGCGGAGCACTACCCTGGCATCACTCGGTGTTTTTCTACGCACCCATGCCACGTGCTTTACCGGATTTGCAGATCTGACCCAGGACTGATTCACGAGAATTTACAACAGTTTAAAAAAATGGTGTGGAAGAGTCGATATCTGTGGGACTTCATTTGGTCACAATAACGCCAGGAGGTACGCATTTGGCGTGATTGCAGTCTTTTGCTAAGTTGCATATTAGCAGAATGCTCCATGTAAGACACACAGCACATCCCATTAGAAGTACCATCACCCTGAGTTATGAAGCGACCTCAGACGGACCTGGCAGCCAGTTCTACACACTACACTCAGCATTCCAGAGGAGAGTTTCACAACATAACATCAGGCACAGCATTCTGCACATCCTACAGAAAGACAGGAGGGGCTTCTTCAAGAGGGCTGGTCAGGTCTGACTCGGAGGGGAGCTGCTGTGAGTAACGGGGTCACGCTGGGTCATCAGCAAACAGGCGGAGTGGAGGCGGGCAATGATAACGCTGCTTACTACAGATTGAAAGTACTTCATAGTTAATAAGCATTAGTTAATGACCGACCCCACGCTTATCTGTGAAGGCTGCCTGCGTTTATATGCCGTTAAAAGATTAACCTTGGGATTACTTAATCAGCAACGTAGACAGGAAGCAAAACAGTGAAATCCCACTAGTGTGAGGTTGTTGATAGCTCATGCAGAGCGCTTTCTCAATTTGATCACACCATTTTAGTATTGGCGCAGAATTCAGTGCAGTCGTTTTTCCGTGATTTCTTACGCAAAAATACACACAGTGAAGTGCTGGGGGTAAGGGGTCACGGATAGGGTATAACAAAGTGATTTCAAGTTGAAGCCATGGGCAGTGCATTTCAAACCAATCACACACTCCTGCATTGAGCGTTAGCGTGCCTGACCCCAACTTCAGTTCTGATCGGAACTCTCTTGGAACGTTGCAACATCCAAATCTAAAGAGACAATGACGTCGAATACCATTAACAATCTTTTGCAGGAAAAATGTAAAGCTTTGGGGGGAAAAAAAAAAAAAAAAAAAAAAAAAAAAGAGACAAGCAAAGCGGACTGGTGCTGGTAGTTCGATCCGGGTCTCGAAACACATGACTGCCAGGAATTGGTTTGCAGTTAACCAAACGCATAGATAAGTACTGCGTGTAGTATTTATTTCAATTATAATAGTCGTTACATATCTAAATGTACGTTTTCCCGCTTAAATATGATCCTGTGTCCCATTGAAATACCCACCCAGCTAACAACAAACAAAACCACAGGTAACGTTTGTAGATAGGCACATGCAAACCCGCCAGAGAACGCTTACAATAAACACGTCGCTGTTTCCAGAACCAGGAATGGGCAGTGTGAACACACACTGATTAAGGGATACATTGTTGAAATTAAAGCAGTAATATCTTTCAGGGCAAACTTTATACAAAAGTGCATCACTTACCTTTAAAGCCACTTTGCATGAAAGGAACAGCTTTCTGTAGTGCGCGTATGTATCTCTTCCCAGTTTGATATAAACTAGCGTACTTGTGATTTCCTGGTCTAGCAGAGTTGCGTTGCCCACTGCGCTCAGAAACAAGGCAGCCAGCGACCCAGCCCTACTGACTATATAACCAGCTTTACCCGGACTGCGAGCGAGTCACTTTCAAGGGGCGTGAAGCAGATGCAAATACCCCGCCCTGACATCACAATAGGAAGAGCATTACCGTATGTCTCCTACTACGAGATGCGAGCGAACCCGTTCTGTTGCGTGCCACCTGAATTAAAGGTACAGTGGCTTTAAAACGAAATATCACAAAAGCATATAGCTGACCGTGTCTAGACCAGGGCTGTCCAACTCTGCAACTTTTTAGGAGCTGAGAACAATTAAAAAGGTCTAATTAAGCAAATTATTAGTTCTAGTTATTTAGGGTCTAGGTAAGTAATCGAGAGCTCAGTTGGAATTATTATTATTAGTTTTATGAGACTCGGGTGTGTGAGCTATGCATCAGCTGCAGCCTCCTATGGAATGAAAACCAGCAGACACAGGGGTCCGAAGCACTGGTCTAGAACCAGTAGTAGCCAGCTTATTTGGGGTTTCTTATCTATAACTTCTGTTTAAAAACCTCTGCACAATCCTCTTTGGTTTCACATTTGTCCATACACTGTATCTGGAAAACAACCTTATCCGAGTGTCCTAAAACTTGGTAATAACATTATTTAGGTTATTGAGAATATCCGATTCTGGAGTGTGTGTGTGTGTGTGTGTGTCTGCTGGAGAATCGCTTTTCAAATTGCGATTAAACATTTCACTGCAAATTCGTATTCTGCAGACATGCGTCCCGATCATCGGACTTCTTTGTCATACTGCTGCTAGCCGCCCAATGGGAGTGGATGTTACTGACCGGGCTGTTACAATCAGATGAGTGCTGACGCGCACAACGTTCAGCTGCAGCGAGCCGCTCCACGTCCGTAGATAGTTTGTATAAAGAAATAAAGCACGTCACAAAGCAGATAAAAAGGAGCGTACGCTACACTTAATGTTAGGTCACCATTGCTCTAAAAGGGGCCAGGCAGTGAACCAGCTGACGCTGTGTTTTTGGATACAGTAAAATAAACTGAAACTGAACCCCGTCCTTTGCTGAAATACTTGTTGATTTCAGTGTGTATGAAATAATTAAATATATATTATACTCTTCAGGGACAGTACCCCTGAAACTGGCTGAGTAGCTACTCCCCCACTGGGCCCCCTTATTTCCCAATGAGGTCCTCCTATCCAAATACTAACCAGGACTAACCTTACTTAGCTTCTGAAAGCTGATAAGATCCATCTCCGAGGTGGCTGGATACTCACGTCTCCACTTCATTCAAATAACACGTCTGAACAGCTCAGTTATTCCTGTTAAAATGAACTGGTTCAATGGTAATCACCTTGTCCCCTGGCGCTGAGCTTGCCTGCAGAATCCTCACTGCCAGGCACTGAATGGACTTGTTCCTCATTTCACTCAGATCATGTGACAATATGCCAGTCTATAGCGCTGAACAGTCATGTTATCCAGTCCCTGATTCTCCAGTCACGCCAAGACTGGACACTGGACCTCTATACAGAACATACATTAAATGCCAATGCCCCTGCAGAATTTCCCCCAAATTAAAATGTTACTGTTTTTTTTTATTACATGTGAATCCAGATCATTGAAGGCACTGACACAGTGAGACAGATACAGCTCATTTATTCTTAACAGAACAGACCTGTAATTCGTAGCAGGTAGAATCTGAAATATGGATTCTCTTCGTCAAGGCGTCAGCATACGCTACCAAAAGTGAGGATGGTGTTGAGGTGGATGTGCAAAACATCCAAGTCAAATTAAACAGTATAAATGAAGGATTAATGGGCTGAATACCACAGCTGGAACTCCATTCCCTTGGGTGAGTCCAGTCCAGTTCTCTAACCAGTTAGCTATTTGTTTCTCATACAAAACAAGTGAGACGTCTAACAATGATTTTAAAACGACCCCCTTTTGGAACAACCCCACATTTGATTTAAAACAGGGACACACAAAAAAAAATTATTTGCAGCTGTTTTTTTGCTGCTAATTTCAAAGCAATTATGGTGTATGTGCTCACGGTTGTATCAAAGATGCATGCATGTGGACTAATATACTAATATACAGCTGAATCTAGTTGGTGTTAAAGCGAGATTCACTTGCCGTATAGTTAGACTTTTATTCCCTTAACAAAAAAAAAACTAAACAGGTTATCACAAAGCTGCATTATTTACCTGTAGTTTTATTTATTTTTAGTGTATTTATTTAACTTACACAGCAATTTTCATATAAAACAGGTCCAGCAAATAAAACAGTAAATGGAACAGTTTAGTTACATCCTTACTTTATGTGCAGCCAGAAGCAGAACGTAAAATTAGCAACAAAAAAAAAAAGGAAAATAAAAATGTAAAAACTCTAAATATATTAAAATATATCAATTTCTGTTAAACGGGGTGGTTGCTGTACAAGGTCAAACACATACAACATTCTGTTTCCAAGCACACTGAAATTAGACGTCGGACACTTTCGAGGCAGAACCAGCAGATGGCGCTGTTGTCCCAGCTTTACAGCTACCTGCACAATCCAGGTGTGCCATGTTCATGTTTTTGGAGATTATTCTTGTCATTCATTGGTCCATTAAAGAATATAAAGAGTATCTTTATGCACACATGATTACTGTGCAACCAAATTATCACTCTGATGTCAGACAGAGGAACACCTTCTCCTTTTACTGACCTCTGGACCGCCTTACTGTGAATAAACTGGGTTTGGACAACCTGCCACTGAAGCCGTACAATAAACCCTATTAAAAGTGTCCCCACAGTAAAAGCACAGCAAAGTGCAACAAAGCATAGGTAAGCACTGTAAAGAACAGCAAGGTGCAGGTAAAGCATATTAATAAACATGGCAAACCAGGATAAACTGTGTAGGATAATCACAGGACAAGCCATTGCAAAACTGCAAAGACAGCGAAGGGTTCCAGTACCACCAGGCTGGCTGCCTTGCTCTACCAAGCAACTCATTTTCATGCATTTGCTAAGAAATAAATAGGCAATTGAAATATGACTGAGCCCATCAAACCCTCAAAAGGAGTTACACATTCAGAAAGCGGTTTTGCTGTGAATTTCTCCAGACTGCTTTCTGTTAAAACTCTATTTCAGATATTTAAAATGTACACATTATACATAAACTGGAACCCTCCCAGACTGAATTACAATTTGAAAAGCAGAGTTTAAAATTATACATTTATACATAAATTCATCAAAACAATCGTGTCATTGTTTTTTTTTTTTTTTTTGTCTAATTTAAAACTAGATAAACATGCATCAAATCACAAAATGGCAATATCTGACGGGTCTTTTTTCGATTTCATTTGTTTTTTTGTAAAACATACTGGGGTTTGGAAACATTGTGTTTTAAAGACATCTAAAGGATGTGCATGCATTTGTCTGTACTGTAGATGCAGGATATGAAGGCTACTTGTTCCTATGCTGTGCACACAGTTCAGATGGTAAAGGATCAGCCATTACCTTGAGAGGGAATGCTGCTACTGCTCAGATTTCAACCCTAATAGAAACAGACGCACACATCTACAACTTCGTTAAAAATCTATGGACGAGACACACATTCATGTTCTCTACACAGCAGCAAATTACAGGCACGTCGATGGCGGTGGACACAGCCAGCGACGCAGAGTGAGTGAGTGAGTGTGTGTGTGTGTGTGTGTGTGTGTGTGTGTGTGTGTGTGTATGTACATATATAATACAATGAGTCTGCGAGAGGGACTGCCCTTTGATAGAAATCACAGTCACCACCAGGTCCCACTCTGGAGTGGAGGTGGCTGGAGGTCACAGCAAGATCCATCCACACATGAAGAGCGATATTCCATAACTGCAAGAAAAAGACAAATTAAACCGGGCGTCTCGAAGAGCAGCAACAAAAACAAAGGGCAATGCTCAAATCATGAGCAACCAGGTTTATTTACAGCCCACCAGAGAGGCACAACCCTCGATACCTGGGCCCTGAAGCCAAGACAAGAGAGGAAACTGCGCTCACTTCAAAGCGTGCCAGTTTACTGAAACCGATGCCTTGTGCGCATCAGGTACCACATAACTGACACGCATTATCGAGCACTAGCTGGCTGTAAAAGCACTGCTCTCTGCACGTCTATTTAATCCACAGTGGTCAAATGTTTGATGCCACTTACATCTCAGCTAACAGTTTCAGATAAAAAAACAAAAACAAATAATAATAAATAAATAAATCCCTTAAATTAAAAGAAGTGAGACTTTACAGTTAAAATAACAGAGTCACAAACCTTAATCCAGCCCCCCCCTTCAGACTCGTTTCAGCCCCCGCCTCACATCGTCCGGCTGTACTCTATACCGCTCTTGGCAGAAATTCCTGACCAGGGTAAAAAACTACGGAGAAGGCTCTGTGCTTGACGGTATATCCTCTGGGGAATGGAACAGGGGCTCAGATTCGCTAAAGTGGACCCTATATGCTGAATATAGTCAGTGAGCATGTGTTAGGGAAAACAAGAGAGTGACAATACACAGTACAGAGCAGTAAATACAACCTGATCTGAATTATTAAATATAACAATAACAGCAACAACAACAACAACAACAACAACAATAATAATAATAATAATAATAATAATAATAATAATAATAATAATAATAATGATAATAATAATGTGCTTGACTTGGTGAAATGACACCTAAGAAACCCTTAAAATGTTATTTGTGAAGCTACAGCAGTTACTCTAGACGAGGAGTCAAATATAAATCCTCATGCGAGACGCAGACAGATTTTATAAATCTTACAGATGCACGCTATTTTTTTCATGCCTCACTGACCTGGCTGTACTTCACTCCAAAGAAATTCAATTCCTCCAGTAGCACGAAATCAAGTGGTCCTGACGTGAATGGTACTAAATACAGATTTTACTAGACTTGCTTATCATCTCATCAAAAAAAACATATAATTCCACATACGGTTATATTTACAAATGTTTAAAAGAAACTTAATACACTAAATGATAAAAGTTTCGAATAGAAGTCTTTCTCAGCGTGTTCAATCATCGAGAAAGACTACAAGTCATAACGTTTGTCACTGAAGTTTTTCAGTATTTCTAATTTTAGAACTGCCGAGTGTTTTATAGTTACGGGGGAAAAACAAACACGTCCATTACAAAAGCCATGTAACCCAATCGAGTTGAATCTCAGGAGTAAAGGATATAAGATTGTCCAGGGAGGGTGCCCGCCGTTGATGTACAGCACGTATGTAAAGCCATCTTTCAGCACCCCCCTTATTGAGTAGTAATAAGGCAAGTAGTGGTGCTGTCTAAAGTCTCTGTTTTCATAGAAGTGAATGGCTGTGTTGTTTGTCGTGAGGACATGCAGATAGATTGCTTTGCAGTGATCCTGAGCCATTGTGGATATGTGTTCTTTCAGACTGTCTAGTAAAAGAGAACCTGGGGAAAAGGAACACAGAGAACGTTATCCAATCCAGCCACCAGGAGAGCAATTTTATAAATCACAATTTGACAGTTTGCGTTGGAGTGTGTGGGGGACATGGAAAATGACTTATTTCGTAGATCAATCATTTTTATTTTCTAATAATACAGAAATAAAAAAACAAAGCATGCGGTAACAATATGCAAATCAAAGAGCACGATGTTATAGACAGATACAATTTCTATAGGAGGAAATATTGAAAATGTATTTATAGTGTGGATTAACAGTGAAACAAAAAAAATGTGATTGGATTAAATAAATACTTGTTATACAATAAAAAAAAAACATATATTCTCTAGAAACTGTTGAATTGCTTCTTACCTATTCCATGTTTCCTAAATTCCTTTACAACTCCTAAACTTAATATGTAAGCGACCTGCGTATCAACAGGGAAGCTAGAGGCCAGAATGTCTCCATCCTGTGGAGAACCAAGAAAAGGAACAGTTAAACGAGGGGCCGCAGAAGTAAGCAACGTCACAAATCACACTTTTATTCTTCTACTGACTTCCACAGCAACAGCACAGTGTGACCACAAAAGATCTGGAACAATTTACAGATCATTATTATTATTTTATTGATTTTTAAAAGGATGCCACTTACTGTGAACTGAACATCTTCACTTGTGACAAAAAAAAAATGCATTTAATTGAACTGAAAAAAATCATCAAGACTGTGCTTACCTCTTTATGTACTTTCGTTCTGCCTTTAATTTCAGCCACTATCATTCCCATGATGCCGCCTCTGTACGTGGCGGACAGGGAGAAGAACTTCTTGTTGGCAGTGATGTCCCGATACCATGAGTCTGGATACCTGAAGGGAAGGGGAAGGGAACAGCAAACTGCTAAGAAAGCAGCGATGCAACGACAGAAAACAACTTGCTGTTTTTTTTAAAGCAGTAAAATACTCCTGTGGAGAAGAGGTGCAGCTGCATCATTATGAGGCAAATACAACCTTTCTGTCTTATAATAACATCTTTATTTTTATCTAGCGCTTTCATAGTGGATCACCATCACAAAGAGCTTTACAGAGGTAGGCTGTGAATTGTGCATTATATGCAGAGTCACTTACAATAGGACATTGATTTAACAGGACGGAGCACAAGGTTCTGCAGTACAAAGGGACACATTATAATGGGGGAGCCTGCAATAATACACTTACTCAATTGGGAACCAGTCACTGCACAGGTGCTTGACGGTGTCTATGTCATCGTGACAGAGCAGACGAAGCTTGATCTCGCTAAGCGCAGTGGAGGGCACCACGTCGGTCATTCACACCTAGAACAGGAACACACTGTGTCACAGTCACACCTAGAACAGGAACACACTGTGTCACAGTCACACCTAGAACAGGAACACACTGTGTCACAGTCACACCAAGAACAGGAACACACTGTGTCGCAGTCACACCTAGAACAGGAACACACTGTGTCACAGTTACACCTAGAACAGGAGCACACTGTGTCACAGTCACACCTAGAACAGGAGCACACTGTGTCACAGTCACACCTAGAACAGGAGCACACTGTGTCACAGTCACACCTAGAACAGGAGCACACTGTGTCACAGTCACACCTAGAACAGGAGCACACTGTGTCAGAGTCACACCTAGAACAGGAACACACTGTGTCACAGTCACACCGAGAACAGGAACACACTGTGTCACAGTCACACCTAGAACAGGAACACACTGTGTCACAGTCACACCTAGAACAGGAGCACACTGTCACAGTCGCACCTAGAACAGGAACACACTGTGTCACAGTCACACCTAGAACAGGAACACACTGTGTCACAGTCACACCTAGAACAGGAGCACACTGTGTCACAGTCACACCTAGAACAGGAGCACACTGTGTCACAGTCACACCTAGAACAGGAACACACTGTCACTGCAGCACACTGCTCAGTATCAGTCACATCAGTACTGTTGTGCTTGAAAACAAAACAGAGCAGTTAAACAGCTTCAAATAAATAAATAAATAATGAAAAGGGTGATTTAAGAGCTCCTGCTCGTTTCGTTCTTCAACATTAGCAGATCGATTTTCGTTTTACAAAAAAAAGGGTGGGAAGTGCTTTATGAATGTGACCCGTCATCTCCTATTGTAGCCAACAGGACGGTCTGCGCTTGTTGAAGCTAACTGAATTATCTTTATTCTAATCCATTGCAATGCTGACTCATGATAGGTGAATTTTCAGTTGCGAGAGTCAACATCACAATGCGAGGGTGAACACTGAACCTTCAGCCCCCAATCAGTGCAAACACAGAGCAAGTCCATGTCTGCCCTGTGCTGCAAACAATGCTACAGCACAGCCCCTTAGAACATTCCTCAATTACTGGTCTTGACACATTATTACTGGTCGTAGTTTATTTAGCAGACGCCTTTATCCACAACTTACAGAGAGTAGGGTGTGCGAACTGTGCATCAGCTGCAGAGTCACTTATAACTACGTCTCACCCGAAAGACGGAGCACAAGGAGGTGAAGTGACTTGCTCAGGGTCACACAATGAGTCAGTGGTTGAGGAGGGATTTGAACCGGGGACCTCCTGGTTACAAACCCTTTTCTTGAACCACTGGCCAGGAAATACAGCAAGTAAAAAAATACCAGTATAAGAATAATACAAAATAATGCAACATGCTTTCAGTACACTGATAACACCTTAACTTGATACACACTGAAAATATCTGGAAACAACATAATGAGCTGACAGTGGAAACAAACTAAATGTGACAAGCTTAAAAGGGATGCTTTTATACTGCAACGTTGCATCCCTTATTCCACTATGGAAATACTCCCCTTAAACAACAACAACAATAATAATAATAATAATAATAATAATAATAATAATAATAATAATAATAATAATAATAATAATAATAATAAGCTGCACCAACACAATTAAATATTGGAAAGCCAAAGCTGTAAATTAATGCACTATCTATTACTAATGTCTACCTAGTATGAAGCTAACTTTGCAACGGAGCCAATAGCAAAAACACTTCTTTTTGTGCAGCGAGCTTCCCTAGTGCGTGGAAGGACAGAATCGTGCGATACCACGACCACGTTTTTACGTAACAGATCACTGCAGGTCAGGCTACATCTAGGACGACATCTCCACCAATGCCGTTAGCTAACAAGGTCTGGAAAATTTTCTTTTGACATTCCACAGTTTTATTAAACGTCATTACTGTATTTTCCACTTTCTTAACACTGACCAACATGGTTTTGGAACGTGACAATCAATAATCGATTGAGAAAAAAATGACATATACAAAAATATCACTATGCGGTAGTACGCTAGCACACCTGTATGTATTCATTAATGCACATAACATTATCCTAAAAATAAAAACCGGAATATTCAGATTTTGATAGATTTAAGCTCCACAGAGGGGGCAAGCGAGAGGAAACAGAACCCTAGACTAGACTAGCGGGTTTATACGGTTAGGAAACACGTTTCCCTTGTCTCAACTTACAGATCAATGTTATAACATGAGGGCAACAATTGCGTTTGAATCGCAAGTATATATTACTGCGTGGTATGCGGTCTATAAAAAACACGCGTTGTCAATTTGTAGCTAACTTAAATGATACACCAAATAATAATTTCAACAAACCTGCCTTGTTTACGCGCTGTCAGCAGGAGGAACGTAAACAAAAGGCGTCTCCTTTACGGTCTCTAGCTGTATTCACTGGGGCGGTACCACCATAATAAAAAAAGAAAATGAAACGTGTTTGTTTTGAATAAAACAGAAAAAGCTACAGCTACTGAAAATTCACCT
>NW_026707444.1:0-26542 GCF_902713425.1 Acipenser ruthenus
AAAGTGGACAGGTCCGGACCTGTTGAAAAAAAATAAATTTTGGCCAATTTTATTTCTTCATAATTTCGATGCCCGAGCTTTAGAAATAGCTTACAGGTTAACATGTCAAGAAAACACAATTTTTTGATGATCAAAACTACCCAAATTTAGACACCTCCTTTTCTGAAAAAGTGGACAGGTCCGGACCTGTTGAAAAAAATTAAATTTTGGCCAATTTTATTTCTTCATAATTTCGATGCCCGAGCTTTAGAAATAGCTTACAGGTTAACATGTCAAGAAAACACAATTTTTTGATGATCAAAACTACCCAAATTTAGACACCTCCTTTTCTGAAAAAGTGGACAGGTCCGGACCTGTTGAAAAAAATAAAATTTTGGCCAATTTTATTTCTTCATAATTTCGATGCCCGAGCTTTAGAAATAGCTTACAGGTTAACATGTCAAGAAAACACAATTTTTTGATGATCAAAACTACCCAAATTTAGACACCTCCTTTTCTGAAAAAGTGGACAGGTCCGGACCTTTTGAAAAAAATAAATTTTGGCCAATTTTATTTCTTCATAATTTCGATGCCCGAGCTTTAGAAATAGCTTACAGGTTAACATGTCAAGAAAACACAATTTTTTGATGATCAAAACTACCCAAATTTAGACACCTCCTTTTCTGAAAAAGTGGACAGGTCCGGACCTGTTGAAAAAAATTAAATTTTGGCCAATTTTATTTCTTCATAATTTCGATGCCCGAGCTTTAGAAATAGCTTACAGGTTAACATGTCAAGAAAACACAATTTTTTGATGATCAAAACTACCCAAATTTAGACACCTCCTTTTCTGAAAAAGTGGACAGGTCCGGACCTGTTGAAAAAAAATAAATTTTGGCCAATTTGATTTCTTCATAATTTCGATGCCCGAGCTTTAGAAATAGCTTACAGGTTAACATGTCAAGAAAACACAATTTTTTGATGATCAAAACTACCCAAATTTAGACACCTACTTTTCTGAAAAAGTGGACAGGTCCGGACCTGTTGAAAAAAATAAAATTTTGGCCAATTTTATTTCTTCATAATTTCGATGCCCGAGCTTTAGAAATAGCTTACAGGTTAACATGTCAAGAAAACACAATTTTTTGATGATCAAAACTACCCAAATTTAGACACCTCCTTTTCTGAAAAAGTGGACAGGTCCGGACCTGTTGAAAAAAATTAAATTTTGGCCAATTTTATTTCTTCATAATTTCGATGCCCGAGCTTTAGAAATAGCTTACAGGTTAACATGTCAAGAAAACACAATTTTTTGATGATCAAAACTACCCAAATTTAGACACCTCCTTTTCTGAAAAAGTGGACAGGTCCGGACCTGTTGAAAAAAATTAAATTTTGGCCAATTTTATTTCTTCATAATTTCGATGCCCGAGCTTTAGAAATAGCTTACAGGTTAACATGTCAAGAAAACACAATTTTTTGATGATCAAAACTACCCAAATTTAGACACCTCCTTTTCTGAAAAAGTGGACAGGTCCGGACCTGTTGAAAAAAATTAAATTTTGGCCAATTTTATTTCTTCATAATTTCGATGCCCGAGCTTTAGAAATAGCTTACAGGTTAACATGTCAAGAAAACACAATTTTTTGATGATCAATACTACCCAAATTTAGACACCTACTTTTCTGAAAAAGTGGACAGGTCCGGACCTGTTGAAAAAAATAAAATTTTGGCCAATTTTATTTCTTCATAATTTCGATGCCCGAGCTTTAGAAATAGCTTACAGGTTAACATGTCAAGAAAACACAATTTTTTGATGATCAAAACTACCCAAATTTAGACACCTCCTTTTCTGAAAAAGTGGACAGGTCCGGACCTGTTGAAAAAAATTAAATTTTGGCCAATTTTATTTCTTCATAATTTCGATGCCCGAGCTTTAGAAATAGCTTACAGGTTAACATGTCAAGAAAACACAATTTTTTGATGATCAAAACTACCCAAATTTAGACACATCCTTTTCTGAAAAAGTGGACAGGTCCGGACCTTTTGAAAAAAATTAAATTTTGGCCAATTTTATTTCTTCATAATTTCGATGCCCGAGCTTTAGAAATAGCTTACAGGTTAACATGTCAAGAAAACACAATTTTTTGATGATCAAAACTACCCAAATTTAGACACCTACTTTTCTGAAAAAGTGGACAGGTCCGGACCTGTTGAAAAAAATTAAATTTTGGCCAATTTTATTTCTTCATAATTTCGATGCCCGAGCTTTAGAAATAGCTTACAGGTTAACATGTCAAGAAAACACAATTTTTTGATGATCAAAACTACCCAAATTTAGACACCTCCTTTTCTGAAAAAGTGGACAGGTCCGGACCTTTTGAAAAAAATAAATTTTGGCCAATTTTATTTCTTCATAATTTCGATGCCCGAGCTTTAGAAATAGCTTACAGGTTAACATGTCAAGAAAACACAATTTTTTGATGATCAAAACTACCCAAATTTAGACACCTCCTTTTCTGAAAAAGTGGACAGGTCCGGACCTGTTGAAAAAAATAAAATTTTGGCCAATTTTATTTCTTCATAATTTCGATGCCCGAGCTTTAGAAATAGCTTACAGGTTAACGTGTCAAGAAAACACAATTTTTTGATGATCAAAACTACCCAAATTTAGACACATCCTTTTCTGAAAAAGTGGACAGGTCCGGACCTGTTGAAAAAAATTAAATTTTGGCCAATTTTATTTCTTCATAATTTCGATGCCCAAGCTTTAGAAATAGCTTACAGGTTAACATGTCAAGAAAACACAATTTTTTGATGATCAAAACTACCCAAATTTAGACACATCCTTTTCTGAAAAAGTGGACAGGTCCGGACCTTTTGAAAAAAATTAAATTTTGGCCAATTTTATTTCTTCATAATTTCGATGCCCGAGCTTTAGAAATAGCTTACAGGTTAACATGTCAAGAAAACACAATTTTTTGATGATCAAAACTACCCAAATTTAGACACCTCCTTTTCTGAAAAAGTGGACAGGTCCGGACCTGTTGAAAAAAATTAAATTTTGGCCAATTTTATTTCTTCATAATTTCGATGCCCGAGCTTTAGAAATAGCTTACAGGTTAACATGTCAAGAAAACACAATTTTTTGATGATCAAAACTACCCAAATTTAGACACCTCCTTTTCTGAAAAAGTGGACAGGTCCGGACCTGTTGAAAAAAATTAAATTTTGGCCAATTTTATTTCTTCAAAATTTCGATGCCCGAGCTTTAGAAATAGCTTACAGGTTAACATGTCAAGAAAACACAATTTTTTGATGATCAAAACTACCCAAATTTAGACACCTCCTTTTCTGAAAAAGTGGACAGGTCCGGACCTGTTGAAAAAAATTAAATTTTGGCCAATTTTATTTCTTCATAATTTCGATGCCCGAGCTTTAGAAATAGCTTACAGGTTAACATGTCAAGAAAACACAATTTTTTGATGATCAAAACTACCCAAATTTAACACCTCCTTTTCTGAAAAAGTGGACAGGTCCGGACCTGTTGAAAAAAATTAAATTTTGGCCAATTTTATTTCTTCATAATTTCGATGCCCGAGCTTTAGAAATAGCTTACAGGTTAACATGTCAAGAAAACACAATTTTTTGATGATCAAAACTACCCAAATTTAGACACCTCCTTTTCTGAAAAAGTGGACAGGTCCGGACCTGTTGAAAAAAATTAAATTTTGGCCAATTTTATTTCTTCATAATTTCGATGCCCGAGCTTTAGAAATAGCTTACAGGTTAACATGTCAAGAAAACACAATTTTTTGATGATCAAAACTACCCAAATTTAGACACCTCCTTTTCTGAAAAAGTGGACAGGTCCGGACCTGTTGAAAAAAATTAAATTTTGGCCAATTTTATTTCTTCATAATTTCGATGCCCGAGCTTTAGAAATAGCTTACAGGTTAACATGTCAAGAAAACACAATTTTTTGATGATCAAAACTACCCAAATTTAGACACCTCCTTTTCTGAAAAAGTGGACAGGTCCGGACCTGTTGAAAAAAATTAAATTTTGGCCAATTTTATTTCTTCATAATTTCGATGCCCGAGCTTTAGAAATAGCTAACAGGTTAACATGTCAAGAAAACACAATTTTTTGATGATCAATACTACCCAAATTTAGACACCTACTTTTCTGAAAAAGTGGACAGGTCCGGACCTGTTGAAAAAAATAAAATTTTGGCCAATTTTATTTCTTCATAATTTCGATGCCCGAGCTTTAGAAATAGCTTACAGGTTAACATGTCAAGAAAACACAATTTTTTGATGATCAAAACTACCCAAATTTAGACACCTCCTTTTCTGAAAAAGTGGACAGGTCCGGACCTTTTGAAAAAAATAAATTTTGGCCAATTTTATTTCTTCATAATTTCGATGCCCGAGCTTTAGAAATAGCTTACAGGTTAACATGTCAAGAAAACACAATTTTTTGATGATCAAAACTACCCAAATTTAGACACCTCCTTTTCTGAAAAAGTGGACAGGTCCGGACCTGTTGAAAAAAATTAAATTTTGGCCAATTTTATTTCTTCATAATTTCGATGCCCGAGCTTTAGAAATAGCTTACAGGTTAACATGTCAAGAAAACACAATTTTTTGATGATCAAAACTACCCAAATTTAGACACCTCCTTTTCTGAAAAAGTGGACAGGTCCGGACCTGTTGAAAAAAAATAAATTTTGGCCAATTTGATTTCTTCATAATTTCGATGCCCGAGCTTTAGAAATAGCTTACAGGTTAACATGTCAAGAAAACACAATTTTTTGATGATCAAAACTACCCAAATTTAGACACCTACTTTTCTGAAAAAGTGGACAGGTCCGGACCTGTTGAAAAAAATAAAATTTTGGCCAATTTTATTTCTTCATAATTTCGATGCCCGAGCTTTAGAAATAGCTTACAGGTTAACATGTCAAGAAAACACAATTTTTTGATGATCAAAACTACCCAAATTTAGACACCTCCTTTTCTGAAAAAGTGGACAGGTCCGGACCTGTTGAAAAAAATTAAATTTTGGCCAATTTTATTTCTTCATAATTTCGATGCCCGAGCTTTAGAAATAGCTTACAGGTTAACATGTCAAGAAAACACAATTTTTTGATGATCAAAACTACCCAAATTTAGACACCTCCTTTTCTGAAAAAGTGGACAGGTCCGGACCTGTTGAAAAAAATTAAATTTTGGCCAATTTTATTTCTTCATAATTTCGATGCCCGAGCTTTAGAAATAGCTTACAGGTTAACATGTCAAGAAAACACAATTTTTTGATGATCAAAACTACCCAAATTTAGACACCTCCTTTTCTGAAAAAGTGGACAGGTCCGGACCTGTTGAAAAAAATTAAATTTTGGCCAATTTTATTTCTTCATAATTTCGATGCCCGAGCTTTAGAAATAGCTTACAGGTTAACATGTCAAGAAAACACAATTTTTTGATGATCAAAACTACCCAAATTTAGACACCTCCTTTTCTGAAAAAGTGGACAGGTCCGGACCTTTTGAAAAAAATAAATTTTGGCCAATTTTATTTCTTCATAATTTCGATGCCCGAGCTTTAGAAATAGCTTACAGGTTAACATGTCAAGAAAACACAATTTTTTGATGATCAAAACTACCCAAATTTAGACACCTCCTTTTCTGAAAAAGTGGACAGGTCCGGACCTGTTGAAAAAAATAAAATTTTGGCCAATTTGATTTCTTCATAATTTCGATGCCCGAGCTTTAGAAATAGCTTACAGGTTAACGTGTCAAGAAAACACAATTTTTTGATGATCAAAACTACCCAAATTTAGACACATCCTTTTCTGAAAAAGTGGACAGGTCCGGACCTGTTGAAAAAAATTAAATTTTGGCCAATTTTATTTCTTCATAATTTCGATGCCCAAGCTTTAGAAATAGCTTACAGGTTAACATGTCAAGAAAACACAATTTTTTGATGATCAAAACTACCCAAATTTAGACACCTCCTTTTCTGAAAAAGTGGACAGGTCCGGACCTGTTGAAAAAAATTAAATTTTGGCCAATTTTATTTCTTCATAATTTCGATGCCCGAGCTTTAGAAATAGC
The DNA here is from genome assembly GCF_902713425.1 of Acipenser ruthenus. Lineage (NCBI taxonomy): Eukaryota > Metazoa > Chordata > Actinopteri > Acipenseriformes > Acipenseridae > Acipenser > Acipenser ruthenus. Next base: position 6,098 of record NW_026707444.1, read on the forward strand.
TTACAGGTTAACATGTCAAGAAAACACAATTTTTTGATGATCAAAACTACCCAAATTTAGACACCTCCTTTTCTGAAAAAGTGGACAGGTCCGGACCTGTTGAAAAAAATTAAATTTTGGCCAATTTTATTTCTTCATAATTTCGATGCCCGAGCTTTAGAAATAGCTTACAGGTTAACATGTCAAGAAAACACAATTTTTTGATGATCAAAACTACCCAAATTTAGACACCTCCTTTTCTGAAAAAGTGGACAGGTCCGGACCTTTTGAAAAAAATAAATTTTGGCCAATTTTATTTCTTCATAATTTCGATGCCCGAGCTTTAGAAATAGCTTACAGGTTAACATGTCAAGAAAACACAATTTTTTGATGATCAAAACTACCCAAATTTAGACACCTCCTTTTCTGAAAAAGTGGACAGGTCCGGACCTGTTGAAAAAAATAAAATTTTGGCCAATTTTATTTCTTCATAATTTCGATGCCCGAGCTTTAGAAATAGCTTACAGGTTAACGTGTCAAGAAAACACAATTTTTTGATGATCAAAACTACCCAAATTTAGACACATCCTTTTCTGAAAAAGTGGACAGGTCCGGACCTGTTGAAAAAAATTAAATTTTGGCCAATTTTATTTCTTCATAATTTCGATGCCCAAGCTTTAGAAATAGCTTACAGGTTAACATGTCAAGAAAACACAATTTTTTGATGATCAAAACTACCCAAATTTAGACACCTCCTTTTCTGAAAAAGTGGACAGGTCCGGACCTTTTGAAAAAAATAAATTTTGGCCAATTTTATTTCTTCATAATTTCGATGCCCGAGCTTTAGAAATAGCTTACAGGTTAACATGTCAAGAAAACACAATTTTTTGATGATCAAAACTACCCAAATTTAGACACCTCCTTTTCTGAAAAAGTGGACAGGTCCGGACCTGTTGAAAAAAATTAAATTTTGGCCAATTTTATTTCTTCATAATTTCGATGCCCGAGCTTTAGAAATAGCTTACAGGTTAACATGTCAAGAAAACACAATTTTTTGATGATCAAAACTACCCAAATTTAGACACATCCTTTTCTGAAAAAGTGGACAGGTCCGGACCTTTTGAAAAAAATTAAATTTTGGCCAATTTTATTTCTTCATAATTTCGATGCCCGAGCTTTAGAAATAGCTTACAGGTTAACATGTCAAGAAAACACAATTTTTTGATGATCAAAACTACCCAAATTTAGACACCTCCTTTTCTGAAAAAGTGGACAGGTCCGGACCTGTTGAAAAAAATTAAATTTTGGCCAATTTTATTTCTTCATAATTTCGATGCCCGAGCTTTAGAAATAGCTTACAGGTTAACATGTCAAGAAAACACAATTTTTTGATGATCAAAACTACCCAAATTTAGACACCTCCTTTTCTGAAAAAGTGGACAGGTCCGGACCTGTTGAAAAAAATTAAATTTTGGCCAATTTTATTTCTTCATAATTTCGATGCCCGAGCTTTAGAAATAGCTTACAGGTTAACATGTCAAGAAAACACAATTTTTTGATGATCAAAACTACCCAAATTTAGACACCTCCTTTTCTGAAAAAGTGGACAGGTCCGGACCTGTTGAAAAAAATTAAATTTTGGCCAATTTTATTTCTTCATAATTTCGATGCCCGAGCTTTAGAAATAGCTTACAGGTTAACATGTCAAGAAAACACAATTTTTTGATGATCAAAACTACCCAAATTTAACACCTCCTTTTCTGAAAAAGTGGACAGGTCCGGACCTGTTGAAAAAAATTAAATTTTGGCCAATTTTATTTCTTCATAATTTTGATGCCCGAGCTTTAGAAATAGCTTACAGGTTAACATGTCAAGAAAACACAATTTTTTGATGATCAAAACTACCCAAATTTAGACACCTCCTTTTCTGAAAAAGTGGACAGGTCCGGACCTGTTGAAAAAAAATAAATTTTGGCCAATTTTATTTCTTCATAATTTCGATGCCCGAGCTTTAGAAATAGCTTACAGGTTAACATGTCAAGAAAACACAATTTTTTGATGATCAAAACTACCCAAATTTAGACACCTCCTTTTCTGAAAAAGTGGACAGGTCCGGACCTGTTGAAAAAAATTAAATTTTGGCCAATTTTATTTCTTCATAATTTCGATGCCCGAGCTTTAGAAATAGCTTACAGGTTAACATGTCAAGAAAACACAATTTTTTGATGATCAAAACTACCCAAATTTAGACACCTCCTTTTCTGAAAAAGTGGACAGGTCCGGACCTGTTGAAAAAAATTAAATTTTGGCCAATTTTATTTCTTCATAATTTCGATGCCCGAGCTTTAGAAATAGCTTACAGGTTAACATGTCAAGAAAACACAATTTTTTGATGATCAAAACTACCCAAATTTAGACACCTCCTTTTCTGAAAAAGTGGACAGGTCCGGACCTGTTGAAAAAAATTAAATTTTGGCCAATTTTATTTCTTCATAATTTCGATGCCCGAGCTTTAGAAATAGCTAACAGGTTAACATGTCAAGAAAACACAATTTTTTGATGATCAATACTACCCAAATTTAGACACCTACTTTTCTGAAAAAGTGGACAGGTCCGGACCTGTTGAAAAAAATAAAATTTTGGCCAATTTTATTTCTTCATAATTTCGATGCCCGAGCTTTAGAAATAGCTTACAGGTTAACATGTCAAGAAAACACAATTTTTTGATGATCAAAACTACCCAAATTTAGACACCTCCTTTTCTGAAAAAGTGGACAGGTCCGGACCTTTTGAAAAAAATAAATTTTGGCCAATTTTATTTCTTCATAATTTCGATGCCCGAGCTTTAGAAATAGCTTACAGGTTAACATGTCAAGAAAACACAATTTTTTGATGATCAAAACTACCCAAATTTAGACACCTCCTTTTCTGAAAAAGTGGACAGGTCCGGACCTGTTGAAAAAAATTAAATTTTGGCCAATTTTATTTCTTCATAATTTCGATGCCCGAGCTTTAGAAATAGCTTACAGGTTAACATGTCAAGAAAACACAATTTTTTGATGATCAAAACTACCCAAATTTAGACACCTCCTTTTCTGAAAAAGTGGACAGGTCCGGACCTGTTGAAAAAAAATAAATTTTGGCCAATTTGATTTCTTCATAATTTCGATGCCCGAGCTTTAGAAATAGCTTACAGGTTAACATGTCAAGAAAACACAATTTTTTGATGATCAAAACTACCCAAATTTAGACACCTACTTTTCTGAAAAAGTGGACAGGTCCGGACCTGTTGAAAAAAATAAAATTTTGGCCAATTTTATTTCTTCATAATTTCGATGCCCGAGCTTTAGAAATAGCTTACAGGTTAACATGTCAAGAAAACACAATTTTTTGATGATCAAAACTACCCAAATTTAGACACCTCCTTTTCTGAAAAAGTGGACAGGTCCGGACCTGTTGAAAAAAATTAAATTTTGGCCAATTTTATTTCTTCATAATTTCGATGCCCGAGCTTTAGAAATAGCTTACAGGTTAACATGTCAAGAAAACACAATTTTTTGATGATCAAAACTACCCAAATTTAGACACCTCCTTTTCTGAAAAAGTGGACAGGTCCGGACCTGTTGAAAAAAATTAAATTTTGGCCAATTTTATTTCTTCATAATTTCGATGCCCGAGCTTTAGAAATAGCTTACAGGTTAACATGTCAAGAAAACACAATTTTTTGATGATCAAAACTACCCAAATTTAGACACCTCCTTTTCTGAAAAAGTGGACAGGTCCGGACCTGTTGAAAAAAATTAAATTTTGGCCAATTTTATTTCTTCATAATTTCGATGCCCGAGCTTTAGAAATAGCTTACAGGTTAACATGTCAAGAAAACACAATTTTTTGATGATCAATACTACCCAAATTTAGACACCTACTTTTCTGAAAAAGTGGACAGGTCCGGACCTGTTGAAAAAAATAAAATTTTGGCCAATTTTATTTCTTCATAATTTCGATGCCCGAGCTTTAGAAATAGCTTACAGGTTAACATGTCAAGAAAACACAATTTTTTGATGATCAAAACTACCCAAATTTAGACACCTCCTTTCCTGAAAAAGTGGACAGGTCCGGACCTGTTGAAAAAAATTAAATTTTGGCCAATTTTATTTCTTCATAATTTCGATGCCCGAGCTTTAGAAATAGCTTACAGGTTAACATGTCAAGAAAACACAATTTTTTGATGATCAAAACTACCCAAATTTAGACACATCCTTTTCTGAAAAAGTGGACAGGTCCGGACCTTTTGAAAAAAATTAAATTTTGGCCAATTTTATTTCTTCATAATTTCGATGCCCGAGCTTTAGAAATAGCTTACAGGTTAACATGTCAAGAAAACACAATTTTTTGATGATCAAAACTACCCAAATTTAGACACCTCCTTTTCTGAAAAAGTGGACAGGTCCGGACCTTTTGAAAAAAATAAATTTTGGCCAATTTTATTTCTTCATAATTTCGATGCCCGAGCTTTAGAAATAGCTTACAGGTTAACATGTCAAGAAAACACAATTTTTTGATGATCAAAACTACCCAAATTTAGACACCTCCTTTTCTGAAAAAGTGGACAGGTCCGGACCTGTTGAAAAAAATAAAATTTTGGCCAATTTTATTTCTTCATAATTTCGATGCCCGAGCTTTAGAAATAGCTTACAGGTTAACGTGTCAAGAAAACACAATTTTTTGATGATCAAAACTACCCAAATTTAGACACATCCTTTTCTGAAAAAGTGGACAGGTCCGGACCTGTTGAAAAAAATTAAATTTTGGCCAATTTTATTTCTTCATAATTTCGATGCCCAAGCTTTAGAAATAGCTTACAGGTTAACATGTCAAGAAAACACAATTTTTTGATGATCAAAACTACCCAAATTTAGACACCTCCTTTTCTGAAAAAGTGGACAGGTCCGGACCTGTTGAAAAAAATAAAATTTTGGCCAATTTTATTTCTTCATAATTTCGATGCCCGAGCTTTAGAAATAGCTTACAGGTTAACATGTCAAGAAAACACAATTTTTTGATGATCAAAACTACCCAAATTTAGACACCTACTTTTCTGAAAAAGTGGACAGGTCCGGACCTGTTGAAAAAAATAAAATTTTGGCCAATTTTATTTCTTCATAATTTCGATGCCCGAGCTTTAGAAATAGCTTACAGGTTAACATGTCAAGAAAACACAATTTTTTGATGATCAAAACTACCCAAATTTAGACACCTCCTTTTCTGAAAAAGTGGACAGGTCCGGACCTTTTGAAAAAAATAAATTTTGGCCAATTTTATTTCTTCATAATTTCGATGCCCGAGCTTTAGAAATAGCTTACAGGTTAACATGTCAAGAAAACACAATTTTTTGATGATCAAAACTACCCAAATTTAGACACCTCCTTTTCTGAAAAAGTGGACAGGTCCGGACCTGTTGAAAAAAATAAAATTTTGGCCAATTTTATTTCTTCATAATTTCGATGCCCGAGCTTTAGAAATAGCTTACAGGTTAACATGTCAAGAAAACACAATTTTTTGATGATCAAAACTACCCAAATTTAGACACATCCTTTTCTGAAAAAGTGGACAGGTCCGGACCTTTTGAAAAAAATAAATTTTGGCCAATTTTATTTCTTCATAATTTCGATGCCCGAGCTTTAGAAATAGCTTACAGGTTAACATGTCAAGAAAACACAATTTTTTGATGATCAAAACTACCCAAATTTAGACACCTCCTTTTCTGAAAAAGTGGACAGGTCCGGAACTGTTGAAAAAAATAAAATTTTGGCCAATTTTATTTCTTCATAATTTCGATGCCCGAGCTTTAGAAATAGCTTACAGGTTAACATGTCAAGAAAACACAATTTTTTGATGATCAAAACTACCCAAATTTAGACACCTCCTTTTCTGAAAAAGTGGACAGGTCCGGACCTGTTGAAAAAAATTAAATTTTGGCCAATTTTATTTCTTCATAATTTCGATGCCCGAGCTTTAGAAATAGCTTACAGGTTAACATGTCAAGAAAACACAATTTTTTGATGATCAAAACTACCCAAATTTAGACACCTCCTTTTCTGAAAAAGTGGACAGGTCCGGACCTTTTGAAAAAAATAAATTTTGGCCAATTTTATTTCTTCATAATTTCGATGCCCGAGCTTTAGAAATAGCTTACAGGTTAACATGTCAAGAAAACACAATTTTTTGATGATCAAAACTACCCAAATTTAGACACCTCCTTTTCTGAAAAAGTGGACAGGTCTGGACCTGTTGAAAAAAATTAAATTTTGGCCAATTTTATTTCTTCATAATTTCGATGCCCGAGCTTTAGAAATAGCTTACAGGTTAACATGTCAAGAAAACACAATTTTTTGATGATCAAAACTACCCAAATTTAGACACCTCCTTTTCTGAAAAAGTGGACAGGTCCCGACCTGTTGAAAAAAATTAAATTTTGGCCAATTTTATTTCTTCATAATTTCGATGCCCAAGCTTTAGAAATAGCTTACAGGTTAACATGTCAAGAAAACACAATTTTTTGATGATCAAAACTACCCAAATTTAGACACCTCCTTTTCTGAAAAAGTGGACAGGTCCGGACCTGTTGAAAAAAATAAAATTTTGGCCAATTTTATTTCTTCATAATTTCGATGCCCGAGCTTTAGAAATAGCTTACAGGTTAACATGTCAAGAAAACACAATTTTTTGATGATCAAAACTACCCAAATTTAGACACCTCCTTTTCTGAAAAAGTGGACAGGTCCGGACCTGTTGAAAAAAATTAAATTTTGGCCAATTTTATTTCTTCATAATTTCGATGCCCGAGCTTTAGAAATAGCTTACAGGTTAACATGTCAAGAAAACACAATTTTTTGATGATCAAAACTACCCAAATTTAGACACCTCCTTTTCTGAAAAAGTGGACAGGTCCGGACCTGTTGAAAAAAATAAAATTTTGGCCAATTTTATTTCTTCATAATTTCGATGCCCGAGCTTTAGAAATAGCTTACAGGTTAACATGTCAAGAAAACACAATTTTTTGATGATCAAAACTACCCAAATTTAGACACCTCCTTTTCTGAAAAAGTGGACAGGTCCGGACCTGTTGAAAAAAATTAAATTTTGGCCAATTTTATTTCTTCATAATTTCGATGCCCGAGCTTTAGAAATAGCTTACAGGTTAACATGTCAAGAAAACACAATTTTTTGATGATCAAAACTACCCAAATTTAGACACCTCCTTTTCTGAAAAAGTGGACAGGTCCGGACCTGTTGAAAAAAATTAAATTTTGGCCAATTTTATTTCTTCATAATTTCGATGCCCGAGCTTTAGAAATAGCTAACAGGTTAACATGTCAAGAAAACACAATTTTTTGATGATCAATACTACCCAAATTTAGACACCTACTTTTCTGAAAAAGTGGACAGGTCCGGACCTGTTGAAAAAAATAAAATTTTGGCCAATTTTATTTCTTCATAATTTCGATGCCCGAGCTTTAGAAATAGCTTACAGGTTAACATGTCAAGAAAACACAATTTTTTGATGATCAAAACTACCCAAATTTAGACACCTCCTTTTCTGAAAAAGTGGACAGGTCCGGACCTTTTGAAAAAAATAAATTTTGGCCAATTTTATTTCTTCATAATTTCGATGCCCGAGCTTTAGAAATAGCTTACAGGTTAACATGTCAAGAAAACACAATTTTTTGATGATCAAAACTACCCAAATTTAGACACCTCCTTTTCTGAAAAAGTGGACAGGTCCGGACCTGTTGAAAAAAATTAAATTTTGGCCAATTTTATTTCTTCATAATTTCGATGCCCGAGCTTTAGAAATAGCTTACAGGTTAACATGTCAAGAAAACACAATTTTTTGATGATCAAAACTACCCAAATTTAGACACCTCCTTTTCTGAAAAAGTGGACAGGTCCGGACCTGTTGAAAAAAAATAAATTTTGGCCAATTTGATTTCTTCATAATTTCGATGCCCGAGCTTTAGAAATAGCTTACAGGTTAACATGTCAAGAAAACACAATTTTTTGATGATCAAAACTACCCAAATTTAGACACCTACTTTTCTGAAAAAGTGGACAGGTCCGGACCTGTTGAAAAAAATAAAATTTTGGCCAATTTTATTTCTTCATAATTTCGATGCCCGAGCTTTAGAAATAGCTTACAGGTTAACATGTCAAGAAAACACAATTTTTTGATGATCAAAACTACCCAAATTTAGACACCTCCTTTTCTGAAAAAGTGGACAGGTCCGGACCTGTTGAAAAAAATTAAATTTTGGCCAATTTTATTTCTTCATAATTTCGATGCCCGAGCTTTAGAAATAGCTTACAGGTTAACATGTCAAGAAAACACAATTTTTTGATGATCAAAACTACCCAAATTTAGACACCTCCTTTTCTGAAAAAGTGGACAGGTCCGGACCTGTTGAAAAAAATTAAATTTTGGCCAATTTTATTTCTTCATAATTTCGATGCCCGAGCTTTAGAAATAGCTTACAGGTTAACATGTCAAGAAAACACAATTTTTTGATGATCAAAACTACCCAAATTTAGACACCTCCTTTTCTGAAAAAGTGGACAGGTCCGGACCTGTTGAAAAAAATTAAATTTTGGCCAATTTTATTTCTTCATAATTTCGATGCCCGAGCTTTAGAAATAGCTTACAGGTTAACATGTCAAGAAAACACAATTTTTTGATGATCAATACTACCCAAATTTAGACACCTACTTTTCTGAAAAAGTGGACAGTTCCGGACCTGTTGAAAAAAATAAAATTTTGGCCAATTTTATTTCTTCATAATTTCGATGCCCGAGCTTTAGAAATAGCTTACAGGTTAACATGTCAAGAAAACACAATTTTTTGATGATCAAAACTACCCAAATTTAGACACCTCCTTTTCTGAAAAAGTGGACAGGTCCGGACCTGTTGAAAAAAATTAAATTTTGGCCAATTTTATTTCTTCATAATTTCGATGCCCGAGCTTTAGAAATAGCTTACAGGTTAACATGTCAAGAAAACACAATTTTTTGATGATCAAAACTACCCAAATTTAGACACATCCTTTTCTGAAAAAGTGGACAGGTCCGGACCTTTTGAAAAAAATTAAATTTTGGCCAATTTTATTTCTTCATAATTTCGATGCCCGAGCTTTAGAAATAGCTTACAGGTTAACATGTCAAGAAAACACAATTTTTTGATGATCAAAACTACCCAAATTTAGACACCTACTTTTCTGAAAAAGTGGACAGGTCCGGACCTGTTGAAAAAAATAAAATTTTGGCCAATTTTATTTCTTCATAATTTCGATGCCCGAGCTTTAGAAATAGCTTACAGGTTAACATGTCAAGAAAACACAATTTTTTGATGATCAAAACTACCCAAATTTAGACACCTCCTTTTCTGAAAAAGTGGACAGGTCCGGACCTTTTGAAAAAAATAAATTTTGGCCAATTTTATTTCTTCATAATTTCGATGCCCGAGCTTTAGAAATAGCTTACAGGTTAACATGTCAAGAAAACACAATTTTTTGATGATCAAAACTACCCAAATTTAGACACCTCCTTTTCTGAAAAAGTGGACAGGTCCGGACCTGTTGAAAAAAATAAAATTTTGGCCAATTTTATTTCTTCATAATTTCGATGCCCGAGCTTTAGAAATAGCTTACAGGTTAACGTGTCAAGAAAACACAATTTTTTGATGATCAAAACTACCCAAATTTAGACACATCCTTTTCTGAAAAAGTGGACAGGTCCGGACCTGTTGAAAAAAATTAAATTTTGGCCAATTTTATTTCTTCATAATTTCGATGCCCAAGCTTTAGAAATAGCTTACAGGTTAACATGTCAAGAAAACACAATTTTTTGATGATCAAAACTACCCAAATTTAGACACCTCCTTTTCTGAAAAAGTGGACAGGTCCGGACCTGTTGAAAAAAATAAAATTTTGGCCAATTTTATTTCTTCATAATTTCGATGCCCGAGCTTTAGAAATAGCTTACAGGTTAACATGTCAAGAAAACACAATTTTTTGATGATCAAAACTACCCAAATTTAGACACCTACTTTTCTGAAAAAGTGGACAGGTCCGGACCTGTTGAAAAAAATAAAATTTTGGCCAATTTTATTTCTTCATAATTTCGATGCCCGAGCTTTAGAAATAGCTTACAGGTTAACATGTCAAGAAAACACAATTTTTTGATGATCAAAACTACCCAAATTTAGACACCTCCTTTTCTGAAAAAGTGGACAGGTCCGGACCTTTTGAAAAAAATAAATTTTGGCCAATTTTATTTCTTCATAATTTCGATGCCCGAGCTTTAGAAATAGCTTACAGGTTAACATGTCAAGAAAACACAATTTTTTGATGATCAAAACTACCCAAATTTAGACACCTCCTTTTCTGAAAAAGTGGACAGGTCCGGACCTGTTGAAAAAAATTAAATTTTGGCCAATTTTATTTCTTCATAATTTCGATGCCCGAGCTTTAGAAATAGCTTACTGGTTAACATGTCAAGAAAACACAATTTTTTGATGATCAAAACTACCCAAATTTAGACACCTCCTTTTCTGAAAAAGTGGACAGGTCCGGACCTTTTGAAAAAAATAAATTTTGGCCAATTTTATTTCTTCATAATTTCGATGCCCGAGCTTTAGAAATAGCTTACAGGTTAACATGTCAAGAAAACACAATTTTTTGATGATCAAAACTACCCAAATTTAGACACCTCCTTTTCTGAAAAAGTGGACAGGTCTGGACCTGTTGAAAAAAATTAAATTTTGGCCAATTTTATTTCTTCATAATTTCGATGCCCGAGCTTTAGAAATAGCTTACAGGTTAACATGTCAAGAAAACACAATTTTTTGATGATCAAAACTACCCAAATTTAGACACCTCCTTTTCTGAAAAAGTGGACAGGTCCCGACCTGTTGAAAAAAATTAAATTTTGGCCAATTTTATTTCTTCATAATTTCGATGCCCAAGCTTTAGAAATAGCTTACAGGTTAACATGTCAAGAAAACACAATTTTTTGATGATCAAAACTACCCAAATTTAGACACCTCCTTTTCTGAAAAAGTGGACAGGTCCGGACCTGTTGAAAAAAATAAAATTTTGCCAATTTTATTTCTTCATAATTTCGATGCCCGAGCTTTAGAAATAGCTTACAGGTTAACATGTCAAGAAAACACAATTTTTTGATGATCAAAACTACCCAAATTTAGACACCTCCTTTTCTGAAAAAGTGGACAGGTCCGGACCTGTTGAAAAAAATTAAATTTTGGCCAATTTTATTTCTTCATAATTTCGATGCCCGAGCTTTAGAAATAGCTTACAGGTTAACATGTCAAGAAAACACAATTTTTTGATGATCAAAACTACCCAAATTTAGACACCTCCTTTTCTGAAAAAGTGGACAGGTCCGGACCTGTTGAAAAAAATAAAATTTTGGCCAATTTTATTTCTTCATAATTTCGATGCCCGAGCTTTAGAAATAGCTTACAGGTTAACATGTCAAGAAAACACAATTTTTTGATGATCAAAACTACCCAAATTTAGACACCTACTTTTCTGTTGAAAAAAATAAATTTTGGCCAATTTTATTTCTTCATAATTTCGATGCCCGAGCTTTAGAAATAGCTTACAGGTTAACATGTCAAGAAAACACAATTTTTTGATGATCAAAACTACCCAAATTTAGACACCTCCTTTTCTGAAAAAGTGGACAGGTCCGGACCTGTTGAAAAAAATTAAATTTTGGCCAATTTTATTTCTTCATAATTTCGATGCCCGAGCTTTAGAAATAGCTTACAGGTTAACATGTCAAGAAAACACAATTTTTTGATGATCAAAACTACCCAAATTTAGACACCTCCTTTTCAGAAAAAGTGGACAGGTCCGGACCTGTTGAAAAAAATAAAATTTTGGCCAATTTTATTTCTTCATAATTTCGATGCCCGAGCTTTAGAAATAGCTTACAGGTTAACATGTCAAGAAAACACAATTTTTTGATGATAAAAACTACCCAAATTTAGACACCTACTTTTCTGAAAAAGTGGACAGGTCCGGACCTGTTGAAAAAAATAAAATTTTGGCCAATTTTATTTCTTCATAATTTCGATGCCCGAGCTTTAGAAATAGCTTACAGGTTAACATGTCAAGAAAACACAATTTTTTGATGATCAAAACTACCCAAATTTAGACACCTCCTTTTCTGAAAAAGTGGACAGGTCCGGACCTGTTGAAAAAAATAAATTTTGGCCAATTTTATTTCTTCATAATTTCGATGCCCGAGCTTTAGAAATAGCTTACAGGTTAACATGTCAAGAAAACACAATTTTTTGATGATCAAAACTACCCAAATTTAGACACCTCCTTTTCTGAAAAAGTGGACAGGTCCGGACCTGTTGAAAAAAAATAAATTTTGGCCATTTTTATTTCTTCATAATCTCGATGCCCGAGCTTTAGAAATAGCTTACAGGTTAACATGTCAAGAAAACACAATTTTTTGATGATCAAAACTACCCAAATTTAGACACCTCCTTTTCTGAAAAAGTGGACAGGTCCGGACCTGTTGAAAAAAAATAAATTTTGGCCAATTTTATTTCTTCATAATTTCGATGCCCGAGCTTTAGAAATAGCTTACAGGTTAACATGTCAAGAAAACACAATTTTTTGATGATCAAAACTACCCAAATTTAGACACCTACTTTTCTGAAAAAGTGGACAGGTCCGGACCTGTTGAAAAAAATTAAATTTTGGCCAATTTTATTTCTTCATAATTTCGATGCCCGAGCTTTAGAAATAGCTTACAGGTTAACATGTCAAGAAAACACAATTTTTTGATGATCAAAACTACCCAAATTTAGACACCTCCTTTTCTGAAAAAGTGGACAGGTCCGGACCTGTTGAAAAAAATAAAATTTTGGCCAATTTTATTTCTTCATAATTTCGATGCCCGAGCTTTAGAAATAGCTTACAGGTTAACATGTCAAGAAAACACAATTTTTTGATGATCAAAACTACCCAAATTTAGACACCTCCTTTTCTGAAAAAGTGGACAGGTCCGGACCTGTTGAAAAAAAATAAATTTTGGCCATTTTTATTTCTTCATAATCTCGATGCCCGAGCTTTAGAAATAGCTTACAGGTTAACATGTCAAGAAAACACAATTTTTTGATGATCAAAACTACCCAAATTTAGACACCTACTTTTCTGAAAAAGTGGACAGGTCCAGACCTGTTGAAAAAAATTAAATTTTGGCCAATTTTATTTCTTCATAATTTCGATGCCCGAGCTTTAGAAATAGCTTACAGGTTAACATGTCAAGAAAACACAATTTTTTGATGATCAAAACTACCCAAATTTAGACACCTCCTTTTCTGAAAAAGTGGACAGGTCCGGACCTGTTGAAAAAAAATAAATTTTGGCCAATTTTATTTCTTCATAATTTCGATGCCCGAGCTTTAGAAATAGCTTACAGGTTAACATGTCAAGAAAACACAATTTTTTGATGATCAAAACTACCCAAATTTAGACACCTCCTTTTCTGAAAAAGTGGACAGGTCCGGACCTGTTGAAAAAAAATAAATTTTGGCCAATTTTATTTCTTCATAATTTCGATGCCCGAGCTTTAGAAATAGCTTACAGGTTAACATGTCAAGAAAACACAATTTTTTGATGATCAAAACTACCCAAATTTAGACACCTCCTTTTCTGAAAAAGTGGACAGGTCCGGACCTGTTGAAAAAAAATAAATTTTGGCCAATTTTATTTCTTCATAATTTCGATGCCCGAGCTTTAGAAATAGCTTACAGGTTAACATGTCAAGAAAACACAATTTTTTGATGATCAAAACTACCCAAATTTAGACACCTCCTTTTCTGAAAAAGTGGACAGGTCCGGACCTGTTGAAAAAAAATAAATTTTGGCCAATTTTATTTCTTCATAATTTCGATGCCCGAGCTTTAGAAATAGCTTACAGGTTAACATGTCAAGAAAACACAATTTTTTGATGATCAAAACTACCCAAATTTAGACACCTCCTTTTCTGAAAAAGTGGACAGGTCCGGACCTGTTGAAAAAAAATAAATTTTGGCCAATTTTATTTCTTCATAATTTCGATGCCCGAGCTTTAGAAATAGCTTACAGGTTAACATGTCAAGAAAACACAATTTTTTGATGATCAAAACTACCCAAATTTAGACACCTCCTTTTCTGAAAAAGTGGACAGGTCCGGACCTGTTGAAAAAAAATAAATTTTGGCCAATTTTATTTCTTCATAATTTCGATGCCCGAGCTTTAGAAATAGCTTACAGGTTAACATGTCAAGAAAACACAATTTTTTGATGATCAAAACTACCCAAATTTAGACACCTCCTTTTCTGAAAAAGTGGACAGGTCCGGACCTGTTGAAAAAAAATAAATTTTGGCCAATTTTATTTCTTCATAATTTCGATGCCCGAGCTTTAGAAATAGCTTACAGGTTAACATGTCAAGAAAACACAATTTTTTGATGATCAAAACTACCCAAATTTAGACACCTACTTTTCTGTTGAAAAAAATAAATTTTGGCCAATTTTATTTCTTCATAATTTCGATGCCCGAGCTTTAGAAATAGCTTACAGGTTAACATGTCAAGAAAACACAATTTTTTGATGATCAAAACTACCCAAATTTAGACACCTACTTTTCTGAAAAAGTGGACAGGTCCGGACCTGTTGAAAAAAAATAAATTTTGGCCAATTTTATTTCTTCATAATTTCGATGCCCGAGCTTTAGAAATAGCTTACAGGTTAACATGTCAAGAAAACACAATTTTTTGATGATCAAAACTACCCAAATTTAGACACCTCCTTTTCTGAAAAAGTGGACAGGTCCGGACCTGTTGAAAAAAATTAAATTTTGGCCAATTTTATTTCTTCATAATTTCGATGCCCGAGCTTTAGAAATAGCTTACAGGTTAACATGTCAAGAAAACACAATTTTTTGATGATCAAAACTACCCAAATTTAGACACCTCCTTTTCTGAAAAAGTGGACAGGTCCGGACCTGTTGAAAAAAAAATAATTTTGGCCAATTTTATTTCTTCATAATTTCGATGCCCGAGCTTTAGAAATAGCTTACAGGTTAACATGTCAAGAAAACACAATTTTTTGATGATCAAAACTACCCAAATTTAGACACCTCCTTTTCTGAAAAAGTGGACAGGTCCGGACCTGTTGAAAAAAATTAAATTTTGGCCAATTTTATTTCTTCATAATTTCGATGCCCGAGCTTTAGAAATAGCTTACAGGTTAACATGTCAAGAAAACACAATTTTTTGATGATCAAAACTACCCAAATTTAGACACCTCCTTTTCTGAAAAAGTGGACAGGTCCGGACCTTTTGAAAAAAATAAATTTTGGCCAATTTTATTTCTTCATAATTTCGATGCCCGATCTTTAGAAATAGCTTACAGGTTAACATGTCAAGAAAACACAATTTTTTGATGATCAAAACTACCCAAATTTAGACACCTACTTTTCTGAAAAAGTGGACAGGTCCGGACCTGTTGAAAAAAATTAAATTTTGGCCAATTTTATTTCTTCATAATTTCGATGCCCGAGCTTTAGAAATAGCTTACAGGTTAACATGTCAAGAAAACACAATTTTTTGATGATCAAAACTACCCAAATTTAGACACCTCCTTTTCTGAAAAAGTGGACAGGTCCGGACCTGTTGAAAAAAAATAAATTTTGGCCAATTTTATTTCTTCATAATTTCGATGCCCGAGCTTTAGAAATAGCTTACAGGTTAACATGTCAAGAAAACACAATTTTTTGATGATCAAAACTACCCAAATTTAGACACCTCCTTTTCTGAAAAAGTGGACAGGTCCGGACCTGTTGAAAAAAAATTAATTTTGGCCAATTTTATTTCTTCATAATTTCGATGCCCGAGCTTTAGAAATAGCTTACAGGTTAACATGTCAAGAAAACACAATTTTTTGATGATCAAAACTACCCAAATTTAGACACCTACTTTTCTGAAAAAGTGGACAGGTCCGGACCTGTTGAAAAAAATTAAATTTTGGCCAATTTTATTTCTTCATAATTTCGATGCCCGAGCTTTAGAAATAGCTTACAGGTTAACATGTCAAGAAAACACAATTTTTTGATGATCAAAACTACCCAAATTTAGACACCTCCTTTTCTGAAAAAGTGGACAGGTCCGGACCTGTTGAAAAAAAATCAATTTTGGCCAATTTTATTTCTTCATAATTTCGATGCCCGAGCTTTAGAAATAGCTTACAGGTTAACATATCAAGAAAACACAATTTTTTGATGATCAAAACTACCCAAATTTAGACACCTCCTTTTCTGAAAAAGTGGACAGGTCCGGACCTGTTGAAAAAAAAAAAATTTTGGCCAATTTTATTTCTTCATAATTTCGATGCCCGAGCTTTAAAAATAGCTTACAGGTTAACATGTCAAGAAAACACAATTTTTTGATGATCAAAACTACCCAAATTTAGACACCTCCTTTTCTGAAAAAGTGGACAGGTCCAGACCTGTTGAAAAAAATTAAATTTTGGCCAATTTTATTTCTTCATAATTTCGATGCCCGAGCTTTAGAAATAGCTTACAGGTTAACATGTCAAGAAAACACAATTTTTTGATGATCAAAACTACCCAAATTTAGACACCTCCTTTTCTGAAAAAGTGGACAGGTCCGGACCTGTTGAAAAAAAAAAAATTTTGGCCAATTTTATTTTTTCATAATTTCGATGCCCGAGCTTTAGAAATAGCTTACAGGTTAACATGTCAAGAAAACACAATTTTTTGATGATCAAAACTACCCAAATATAGACACCTACTTTTCTGAAAAAGTGGATAGGTCCGGACCTGTTGAAAAAAATTAAATTTTGGCCAATTTTATTTCTTCATAATTTCGATGCCCGAGCTTTAGAAATAGCTTACAGGTTAACATGTCAAGAAAACACAATTTTTTGATGATCAAAACTACCCAAATTTAGACACCTCCTTTTCTGAAAAAGTGGACAGGTCCGGACCTGTTGAAAAAAAATAAATTTTGGCCAATTTTATTTCTTCATAATTTCGATGCCCGAGCTTTAGAAATAGCTTACAGGTTAACATGTCAAGAAAACACAATTTTTTGATGATCAAAACTACCCAAATTTAGACACCTCCTTTTCTGAAAAAGTGGACAGGTCCGGACCTGTTGAAAAAAATTAAATTTTGGCCAATTTTATTTCTTCATAATTTCGATGCCCGAGCTTTAGAAATAGCTTACAGGTTAACATGTCAAGAAAACACAATTTTTTGATGATCAAAACTACCCAAATTTAGACACCTCCTTTTCTGAAAAAGTGGACAGGTCCGGACCTTTTGAAAAAAATAAATTTTGGCCAATTTTATTTCTTCATAATTTCGATGCCCGAGCTTTAGAAATAGCTTACAGGTTAACATGTCAAGAAAACACAATTTTTTGATGATCAAAACTACCCAAATTTAGACACCTCCTTTTCTGAAAAAGTGGACAGGTCCGGACCTGTTGAAAAAAATTAAATTTTGGCCAATTTTATTTCTTCATAATTTCGATGCCCGAGCTTTAGAAATAGCTTACAGGTTAACATGTCAAGAAAACACAATTTTTTGATGATCAAAACTACCCAAATTTAGACACCTCCTTTTCTGAAAAAGTGGACAGGTCCGGACCTTTTGAAAAAAATAAATTTTGGCCAATTTTATTTCTTCATAATTTCGATGCCCGAGCTTTAGAAATAGCTTACAGGTTAACATGTCAAGAAAACACAATTTTTTGATGATCAAAACTACCCAAATTTAGACACCTCCTTTTCTGAAAAAGTGGACAGGTCCGGACCTTTTGAAAAAAATAAATTTTGGCCAATTTTATTTCTTCATAATTTCGATGCCCGAGCTTTAGAAATAGCTTACAGGTTAACATGTCAAGAAAACACAATTTTTTGATGATCAAAACTACCCAAATTTAGACACCTCCTTTTCTGAAAAAGTGGACAGGTCCGGACCTGTTGAAAAAAATTAAATTTTGGCCAATTTTATTTCTTCATAATTTCGATGCCCGAGCTTTAGAAATAGCTTACAGGTTAACATGTCAAGAAAACACAATTTTTTGATGATCAAAACTACCCAAATTTAGACACCTCCTTTTCTGAAAAAGTGGACAGGTCCGGACCTGTTGAAAAAAAATAAATTTTGGCCAATTTTATTTCTTCATAATTTCGATGCCCGAGCTTTAGAAATAGCTTACAGGTTAACATGTCAAGAAAACACAATTTTTTGATGATCAAAACTACCCAAATTTAGACACCTCCTTTTCTGAAAAAGTGGACAGGTCCGGACCTGTTGAAAAAAATTAAATTTTGGCCAATTTTATTTCTTCATAATTTCGATGCCCAAGCTTTAGAAATAGCTTACAGGTTAACATGTCAAGAAAACACATTTTTTTGATGATCAAAACTACCCAAATTTAGACACCTCCTTTTCTGAAAAAGTGGACAGGTCTGGACCTTTTGAAAAAAATAAATTTTGGCCAATTTTATTTCTTCATAATTTCGATGCCCGAGCTTTAGAAATAGCTTACGTTAACATGTCAAGAAAACACAATTTTTTGATGATCAAAACTACCCAAATTTAGACACCTACTTTTCTGAAAAAGTGGACAGGTCCGGAGCTGTTGAAAAAAAATAAATTTTGGCCAATTTTATTTCTTCATAATTTCGATGCCCGAGCTTTAGAAATAGCTTACAGGTTAACATGTCAAGAAAACACAATTTTTTGATGATCAAAACTACCCAAATTTAGACACCTCCTTTTCTGAAAAAGTGGACAGGTCCGGACCTTTTGAAAAAAATAAATTTTGGCCAATTTTATTTCTTCATAATTTCGATGCCCGAGCTTTAGAAATAGCTTACAGGTTAACATGTCAAGAAAACACAATTTTTTGATGATCAAAACTACCCAAATTTAGACACCTCCTTTTCTGAAAAAGTGGACAGGTCCGGACCTGTTGAAAAAAAATAAATTTTGGCCAATTTTATTTTTTCATAATTTCGATGCCCGAGCTTTAGAAATAGCTTACAGGTTAACATGTCAAGAAAACACAATTTTTTGATGATCAAAACTACCCAAATTTAGACACCTCCTTTTCTGAAAAAGTGGACAGGTCCGGACCTGTTGAAAAAAATTAAATTTTGGCCAATTTTATTTCTTCATAATTTCGATGCCCGAGCTTTAGAAATAGCTTACAGGTTAACATGTCAAGAAAACACAATTTTTTGATGATCAAAACTACCCAAATTTAGACACCTCCTTTTCTGAAAAAGTGGACAGGTCCGGACCTGTTGAAAAAAAATAAATTTTGGCCAATTTTATTTCTTCATAATATCGATGCCCGAGCTTTAGAAATAGCTTACAGGTTAACATGTCAAGAAAACACAATTTTTTGATGATCAAAACTACCCAAATTTAGACACCTCCTTTTCTGAAAAAGTGGACAGGTCCGGACCTGTTGAAAAAAATTAAATTTTGGCCAATTTTATTTCTTCATAATTTCGATGCCCGAGCTTTAGAAATAGCTTACAGGTTAACATGTCAAGAAAACACAATTTTTTGATGATCAAAACTACCCAAATTTAGACACCTCCTTTTCTGAAAAAGTGGACAGGTCCGGACCTGTTGAAAAAAAATAAATTTTGGCCAATTTTATTTCTTCATAATTTCGATGCCCGAGCTTTAGAAATAGCTTACATGTTAACATGTCAAGAAAACACAATTTTTTGATGATCAAAACTACCCAAATTTAGACACCTCCTTTTCTGAAAAAGTGGACAGGTCCGGACCTGTTGAAAAAAATTAAATTTTGGCCAATTTTATTTCTTCATAATTTCGATGCCCGAGCTTTAGAAATAGCTTACAGGTTAACATGTCAAGAAAACACAATTTTTTGATGATCAAAACTACCCAAATTTAGACACCTCCTTTTCTGAAAAAGAGGACAGGTCCGGACCTGTTGAAAAAAAATAAATTTTGGCCAATTTTATTTCTTCATAATATCGATGCCCGAGCTTTAGAAATAGCTTACAGGTTAACATGTCAAGAAAACACAATTTTTTGATTATCAAAACTACCCAAATTTAGACACCTCCTTTTCTGAAAAAGTGGACAGGTCCGGACCTGTTGAAAAAAATTAAATTTTGGCCAATTTTATTTCTTCATAATTTCGATGCCCGAGCTTTAGAAATAGCTTACAGGTTAACATGTCAAGAAAACACAATTTTTTGATGATCAAAACTACCCAAATTTAGACACCTCCTTTTCTGAAAAAGTGGAAGGTCCGGACCTGTTGAAAAAAATAAAATTTTGGCCAATTTTATTTCTTCATAATTTA
>NW_026707445.1:0-26534 GCF_902713425.1 Acipenser ruthenus
AAGAATGTTTTATTTACTACTTTGCCTTTAATTATAGAGATGCTCCTTGATTTAGTGGGCTTGAATTGCATTCGTGCCCATTCAATGTTATTGGTTAATTTGCCCAATAATCGATTAGTGGAGGCTACTGTTGTAGTCATGGTTGTCATGTCATCCATGTATGCTCGAATTGGTGGTAGTCGCATTCCAGAAGCCAAGCGCTCTCCTCCTACTACCCATTTTGATGCCCTAATGATTACTTCCATTGCCATGGTAAAAGCCAGCGGAGAAATGGTGCATCCTGCCATTATTCCAACCTCTAGGCATTGCCATGTAGTGCTGAATTCTGAAGTTGAAAAACTGAATTGCAAATCTCCAAAATAGGCTTTCACTAAATTTGTTATTGTCATCGGTACACTGAAAAAATCAAATGCTGCCCAAAGTAGTTCATGTGGCACTGAACCATATGCATTAGCCAAATCCAGGAATGTCACATGGAGCTCCTTCCTCTCCTTTTTAGCTGATTGAATTTGTTGCCAGATCACATTGATGTGTTCTAAGCAACCTGGGAAACCTGGAATGCCCGCTTTTTGTATTGAAGTGTCAATGAAGCAGTTCTTTAATAGGTAAGCTGACAATCTCTGAGCAATAATGCTGAAGAAAATCTTGCCTTCTACGTTTAATAGGGAAATGGGACGAAACTGACTGATGCTTGTAGAATCTTTTTCTTTAGGTATAAAGACTCCACCTGCTCGGCGCCATGCTCTTGGTACAACCTGTTTTTCCCATGCCACTTTCATCAATTTCCACAGAATTCGTAGAACTCCTGAAGCACTCTTGTACACTCTGTACGGAACTCCATTAGGCCCTGGAGATGATGAAGCCCTTGCTTTTTTCACAGCTTGCTCTATTTCTTTCCACTTAGGTGCACAGTCCTCCATTTGGTATTCTGGTGGATTGATAGGTGGGATGTCTGACGGAATTGACATAGGCTCCTGCCTTTTTGAATCTGTATGTGTTTCCTCCAAATATCTCTCCAGCTCAACCTTAGATGCTTTTAGTGTGCCATTCTTCTCACTGGTGAATAACTTCTTTACAAATTTGAATGGGTCTTTATAAAAGTTAGCTCTCGCACGCTCCTTCTTTTTGTAGCATTTCCGTAGGCGCTCAGCTCTGCGCAATGTTGCAAGCTTATCTTTTATGACCCTTTGTAAGAGATTGAGTCCCTCCTTCTGACTTTGTTCTGCTCTTCTCCATTGGTTCCTCAGCTGTCTCCTTTCTCTAACTAAGCGTTCAATCTCCTGCTGCCGTCTAGACTTTCCAGGAATAGTTTGTACTTTTTCCTTCCTTTTTTCAACTCCAAACCTCTCACTTCCATATGCGTAGATGATGTCCCCAAATTTATCCAGCTTCTTTTCAACTGTTCCACTTAATCTTTCCAATGCAACGCAGAGATCTGTGTTTACTGTGTCCCATGCAGTTTTCTCACAAGCTCTTGGCCATTTAACTCCAGGCGTGTGCCCGTTGAGGTTCTTTTCTCTCTTATGCTGGTTTGTCTGACCGGGTTCACAAGGATCATTATGTTCATCACTAACTGTGTCCATGCAAGTCCTCCTCACATCTATGACAGGGGTGCTGATATCCTGCGAACTGTGGTTTGCTTCCTGTCGCTGGATTTCATTCGACTGACTTGACTGACTTCGTAAGAAGTACTGATCAATGCGAGGCCCTTGTCCCTTCTCCCTCAAGCATTTCATTCTCCCTTGATGAATCTTCAAACCCCTGACCGTTGTCGCCTTGCTCCAGCCGCAGACACAAACCTGGAGTTCCATGTCTTTGTTAACTGCAGATCTTGAACTAGTCTTTTGTGAAGTACTCTCCATACTCATATCCGTTTCCGTTCCTAAGTCGTTAACCGTGTTGTCCAACGTTGAGTCATCTTCCGCCCCCGCTCTCGCAGACTCTAGGGGTATTTTTCTCTTTAATTTCTTAGAAGCCTTGGGCGGGTGTCTCCAGCATCCTGTAAACACAGAGCTGGATACTGCCGACAAGGGTAGCTAACCCTTACCAGCCCCAATGGGGTCTCTTTCCTCCTGTCAGCTGTCTCTCCAGGCTGTCACAAGGTCTTTCCCTTGTTGCCAGCTGCACTATTCACAGCAGTCACTGGACGTATCCAGATCTTCATGATTTCCATTACACGAGAGTAGATGTTAAAACTTCATGCTGATTTGAACTCGGCTCTCGCCAAGATAAGCACCAACTAAGACGTAGCTTTACAGTAAACTAATGTGATCCATATGCGTCTCCATCCATTTACGTTTCCTTCCATATGATGATGTAGATATCCTTCTGACTGGTGTTAATGGCTGAAGTGTAATGCTGGCTCCAGGGATCAGCTTATTTTGCCTCCCTGGCGCATCAGCACACACAACGGCTGCGATGCTGGCTCCGGGGATCAACCAAAGTGCGGCCTCCCCAGCGCATCAGCATGACAACCGTCTGGATTGAGCTAAGTAGGGTACATCTCTGGGGTTTTCAAGTGGGCACCTTCCATCCTCAGTGTTTCGTCGACTAGCCCACGACACCTCAAGAGGGCTCGACGGTGATTCTGGCGTCCCAGCATCACCCCCCTCCGTCCCCCACTCAACTCAGCCCAGCTTACTTACCTGTCCCCAGCCAGAATCTTTCCGTCTCAACCACAGCCAGTTGCTGCTCCTCTCTGCTGCTTCAGATAAGTTCTTCACTGTGCGACGCAACTCTTGGCCACTGAATCCGACGTCTCTGAGAAACCGGGTTGTAGAGTGTGCCACAAATCCTCGACAACCCACTTCCACTGGGTAAACCCGAACTCTCCATCCTCGCTGTTCCGCTTCAGTGGCTAGTTGAGCATACCGCAGTTTCTTCCTCTCATACGCCTCATCTACAGCATCCTCCCATGGCACTGTTAACTCTACCAGGTGAACAAGGCGTGCTGATCCAGACCACAAGACAATATCTGGTCGAAGGTTAGTGGTGGCAATCTCAGGTGGAAAAATAAGCCGTTGACCAACATCTGCCAGCATTTTCCAGTCTCTAGCAGCTTCCAGTTGTCCTGGGCGAGGATTGGTTTTAACACCTTTTCTTGGTGGTTGCTCTCCTGGGCGGAGGAATGTTGTCTTTTGTGTGTAATGTTTTGATGGAACAGGTGGCAACTTATTGGTCATGTTACGCTTGTCTTCCAATGCTAAGGCCAAACATCGCAGCACCTGGTCATGGCGCCAAGTAAACCGTCCTTGGCTAAGAGCCACCTTACATCCTGTCAAAATGTGCCTTAATGTTGCAGGTGATGAACACAAAGGACATGAGGGATCCTCTCCTACCCAGAGGTTTAGGTTCTGTGGTGATGGGAGAACATCATATGTTGACCTGATGAGGAAACTGATCCTGCTCTGTTCCATTGACCATAGGTCTTGCCAGCCAATCTTGCGTTGTTCCACACTCTCCCATCTCATCCATTCTCCCTGTTTGGCCTGGGAAATGGCCTTTATACACCTCATCCTCTCCTCCTGCTTTTGCACCTCGTTGACTACCAGCTTCCTTCTTTGAGCTGGGGCCGCCTTGTGCCATGTAGGAGGAGTTGAACTGAAACCAAGACCCCCTCTTCCATGCTGAACTTGCCCCATGATATCACCAATTCGAAGGGCAGCCTTTGCATCTTCCACAGCTTTCTTTGCCGCCCACTTTCTTCCAGTTTTCAACACAGGTGCTGCCTCCCTTACGCATTTATCGCGTGACTCTACTAATGTCATTTCCAATCTGACCTTGGCGCACTTAAACTCCTCGGTTAGAGCAGAGACTGGTAGCTGCAGTATTCCTTCACCATAAAGTCCCACTCTGCTGAGGCAGCGTGGAACTCCCAACCATTTCCTGATGTATGAACTGATTAAAGCTTCCAGCTTCTCTACTGTTGTCAAAGAAACCTCGTACACAGTCAGTGGCCACAGCAACCTCGGCAGTAGACCAAACTGAAAGCACCAGAGTTTTAGTTTACCTGGTAGAGCGCTGCTGTCTATGCTCTTCAACCCTTCCACTGCTTGTTGTCTAACTTCTCCCACACGAACTGTGTCCTTTAGATCCCCGTCGTACCATCTCCCAAGACTCTTCACTGGCTTCTCAGACACTGTTGGTATTGCCTCACCATTAATGAAGAATGTTTTATTTACTACTTTGCCTTTAATTATAGAGATGCTCCTTGATTTAGTGGGCTTGAATTGCATTCGTGCCCATTCAATGTTATTGGTTAATTTGCCCAATAATCGATTAGTGGAGGCTACTGTTGTAGTCATGGTTGTCATGTCATCCATGTATGCTCGAATTGGTGGTAGTCGCATTCCAGAAGCCAAGCGCTCTCCTCCTACTACCCATTTTGATGCCCTAATGATTACTTCCATTGCCATGGTAAAAGCCAGCGGAGAAATGGTGCATCCTGCCATTATTCCAACCTCTAGGCATTGCCATGTAGTGCTGAATTCTGAAGTTGAAAAACTGAATTGCAAATCTCCAAAATAGGCTTTCACTAAATTTGTTATTGTCATCGGTACACTGAAAAAATCAAATGCTGCCCAAAGTAGTTCATGTGGCACTGAACCATATGCATTAGCCAAATCCAGGAATGTCACATGGAGCTCCTTCCTCTCCTTTTTAGCTGATTGAATTTGTTGCCAGATCACATTGATGTGTTCTAAGCAACCTGGGAAACCTGGAATGCCCGCTTTTTGTATTGAAGTGTCAATGAAGCAGTTCTTTAATAGGTAAGCTGACAATCTCTGAGCAATAATGCTGAAGAAAATCTTGCCTTCTACGTTTAATAGGGAAATGGGACGAAACTGACTGATGCTTGTAGAATCTTTTTCTTTAGGTATAAAGACTCCACCTGCTCGGCGCCATGCTCTTGGTACAACCTGTTTTTCCCATGCCACTTTCATCAATTTCCACAGAATTCGTAGAACTCCTGAAGCACTCTTGTACACTCTGTACGGAACTCCATTAGGCCCTGGAGATGATGAAGCCCTTGCTTTTTTCACAGCTTGCTCTATTTCTTTCCACTTAGGTGCACAGTCCTCCATTTGGTATTCTGGTGGATTGATAGGTGGGATGTCTGACGGAATTGACATAGGCTCCTGCCTTTTTGAATCTGTATGTGTTTCCTCCAAATATCTCTCCAGCTCAACCTTAGATGCTTTTAGTGTGCCATTCTTCTCACTGGTGAATAACTTCTTTACAAATTTGAATGGGTCTTTATAAAAGTTAGCTCTCGCACGCTCCTTCTTTTTGTAGCGTTTCCGTAGGCGCTCAGCTCTGCGCAATGTTGCAAGCTTATCTTTTATGACCCTTTGTAAGAGATTGAGTCCCTCCTTCTGACTTTGTTCTGCTCTTCTCCATTGGTTCCTCAGCTGTCTCCTTTCTCTAACTAAGCGTTCAATCTCCTGCTGCCGTCTAGACTTTCCAGGAATAGTTTGTACTTTTTCCTTCCTTTTTTCAACTCCAAACCTCTCACTTCCATATGCGTAGATGATGTCCCCAAATTTATCCAGCTTCTTTTCAACTGTTCCACTTAATCTTTCCAATGCAACGCAGAGATCTGTGTTTACTGTGTCCCATGCAGTTTTCTCACAAGCTCTTGGCCATTTAACTCCAGGCGTGTGCCCGTTGAGGTTCTTTTCTCTCTTATGCTGGTTTGTCTGACCGGGTTCACAAGGATCATTATGTTCATCACTAACTGTGTCCATGCAAGTCCTCCTCACATCTATGACAGGGGTGCTGATATCCTGCGAACTGTGGTTTGCTTCCTGTCGCTGGATTTCATTCGACTGACTTGACTGACTTCGTAAGAAGTACTGATCAATGCGAGGCCCTTGTCCCTTCTCCCTCAAGCATTTCATTCTCCCTTGATGAATCTTCAAACCCCTGACCGTTGTCGCCTTGCTCCAGCCGCAGACACAAACCTGGAGTTCCATGTCTTTGTTAACTGCAGATCTTGAACTAGTCTTTTGTGAAGTACTCTCCATACTCATATCCGTTTCCGTTCCTAAGTCGTTAACCGTGTTGTCCAACGTTGAGTCATCTTCCGCCCCCGCTCTCGCAGACTCTAGGGGTATTTTTCTCTTTAATTTCTTAGAAGCCTTGGGCGGGTGTCTCCAGCATCCTGTAAACACAGAGCTGGATACTGCCGACAAGGGTAGCTAACCCTTACCAGCCCCAATGGGGTCTCTTTCCTCCTGTCAGCTGTCTCTCCAGGCTGTCACAAGGTCTTTCCCTTGTTGCCAGCTGCACTATTCACAGCAGTCACTGGACGTATCCAGATCTTCATGATTTCCATTACACGAGAGTAGATGTTAAAACTTCATGCTGATTTGAACTCGGCTCTCGCCAAGATAAGCACCAACTAAGACGTAGCTTTACAGTAAACTAATGTGATCCATATGCGTCTCCATCCATTTACGTTTCCTTCCATATGATGATGTAGATATCCTTCTGACTGGTGTTAATGGCTGAAGTGTAATGCTGGCTCCAGGGATCAGCTTATTTTGCCTCCCTGGCGCATCAGCACACACAACGGCTGCGATGCTGGCTCCGGGGATCAACCAAAGTGCGGCCTCCCCAGCGCATCAGCATGACAACCGTCTGGATTGAGCTAAGTAGGGTACATCTCTGGGGTTTTCAAGTGGGCACCTTCCATCCTCAGTGTTTCGTCGACTAGCCCACGACACCTCAAGAGGGCTCGACGGTGATTCTGGCGTCCCAGCATCACCCCCCTCCGTCCCCCACTCAACTCAGCCCAGCTTACTTACCTGTCCCCAGCCAGAATCTTTCCGTCTCAACCACAGCCAGTTGCTGCTCCTCTCTGCTGCTTCAGATAAGTTCTTCACTGTGCGACGCAACTCTTGGCCACTGAATCCGACGTCTCTGAGAAACCGGGTTGTAGAGTGTGCCACAAATCCTCGACAACCCACTTCCACTGGGTAAACCCGAACTCTCCATCCTCGCTGTTCCGCTTCAGTGGCTAGTTGAGCATACCGCAGTTTCTTCCTCTCATACGCCTCATCTACAGCATCCTCCCATGGCACTGTTAACTCTACCAGGTGAACAAGGCGTGCTGATCCAGACCACAAGACAATATCTGGTCGAAGGTTAGTGGTGGCAATCTCAGGTGGAAAAATAAGCCGTTGACCAACATCTGCCAGCATTTTCCAGTCTCTAGCAGCTTCCAGTTGTCCTGGGCGAGGATTGGTTTTAACACCTTTTCTTGGTGGTTGCTCTCCTGGGCGGAGGAATGTTGTCTTTTGTGTGTAATGTTTTGATGGAACAGGTGGCAACTTATTGGTCATGTTACGCTTGTCTTCCAATGCTAAGGCCAAACATCGCAGCACCTGGTCATGGCGCCAAGTAAACCGTCCTTGGCTAAGAGCCACCTTACATCCTGTCAAAATGTGCCTTAATGTTGCAGGTGATGAACACAAAGGACATGAGGGATCCTCTCCTACCCAGAGGTTTAGGTTCTGTGGTGATGGGAGAACATCATATGTTGACCTGATGAGGAAACTGATCCTGCTCTGTTCCATTGACCATAGGTCTTGCCAGCCAATCTTGCGTTGTTCCACACTCTCCCATCTCATCCATTCTCCCTGTTTGGCCTGGGAAATGGCCTTTATACACCTCATCCTCTCCTCCTGCTTTTGCACCTCGTTGACTACCAGCTTCCTTCTTTGAGCTGGGGCCGCCTTGTGCCATGTAGGAGGAGTTGAACTGAAACCAAGACCCCCTCTTCCATGCTGAACTTGCCCCATGATATCACCAATTCGAAGGGCAGCCTTTGCATCTTCCACAGCTTTCTTTGCCGCCCACTTTCTTCCAGTTTTCAACACAGGTGCTGCCTCCCTTACGCATTTATCGCGTGACTCTACTAATGTCATTTCCAATCTGACCTTGGCGCACTTAAACTCCTCGGTTAGAGCAGAGACTGGTAGCTGCAGTATTCCTTTACCATAAAGTCCCACTCTGCTGAGGCAGCGTGGAACTCCCAACCATTTCCTGATGTATGAACTGATTAAAGCTTCCAGCTTCTCTACTGTTGTCAAAGAAACCTCGTACACAGTCAGTGGCCACAGCAACCTCGGCAGTAGACCAAACTGAAAGCACCAGAGTTTTAGTTTACCTGGTAGAGCGCTGCTGTCTATGCTCTTCAACCCTTCCACTGCTTGTTGTCTAACTTCTCCCACACGAACTGTGTCCTTTAGATCCCCGTCGTACCATCTCCCAAGACTCTTCACTGGCTTCTCAGACACTGTTGGTATTGCCTCACCATTAATGAAGAATGTTTTATTTACTACTTTGCCTTTAATTATAGAGATGCTCCTTGATTTAGTGGGCTTGAATTGCATTCGTGCCCATTCAATGTTATTGGTTAATTTGCCCAATAATCGATTAGTGCAGGCTACTGTTGTAGTCATGGTTGTCATGTCATCCATGTATGCTCGAATTGGTGGTAGTCGCATTCCAGAAGCCAAGCGCTCTCCTCCTACTACCCATTTTGATGCCCTAATGATTACTTCCATTGCCATGGTAAAAGCCAGCGGAGAAATGGTGCATCCTGCCATTATTCCAACCTCTAGGCATTGCCATGTAGTGCTGAATTCTGAAGTTGAAAAACTGAATTGCAAATCTCCAAAATAGGCTTTCACTAAATTTGTTATTGTCATCGGTACACTGAAAAAATCAAATGCTGCCCAAAGTAGTTCATGTGGCACTGAACCATATGCATTAGCCAAATCCAGGAATGTCACATGGAGCTCCTTCCTCTCCTTTTTAGCTGATTGAATTTGTTGCCAGATCACATTGATGTGTTCTAAGCAACCTGGGAAACCTGGAATGCCCACTTTTTGTATTGAAGTGTCAATGAAGCAGTTCTTTAATAGGTAAGCTGACAATCTCTGAGCAATAATGCTGAAGAAAATCTTGCCTTCTACGTTTAATAGGGAAATGGGACGAAACTGACTGATGCTTGTAGAATCTTTTTCTTTAGGTATAAAGACTCCACCTGCTCGGCGCCATGCTCTTGGTACAACCTGTTTTTCCCATGCCACTTTCATCAATTTCCACAGAATTCGTAGAACTCCTGAAGCACTCTTGTACACTCTGTACGGAACTCCATTAGGCCCTGGAGATGATGAAGCCCTTGCTTTTTTCACAGCTTGATGATATCACCACCTCATCCATTACAGCAATGTCAGTGCCATGCACAATAATGATATCACCACCTCATCCATTACAGCAATGTTAGTGCCATGCACAATAATGATATCACCGCCTCATCCATTACAGCAATGTGCCATGCACAATAATGATATCACTGTCTCATCCATTACAGCAATGTCAGTGCCATGCACAATAATGATATCACCCCCTCATCCATTACAGCAATGTGCCATGCACAATAATTATATCACTGTCTCATCCATTACAGCAATGTCAGGGCCATGCACAATAATGATATCACTGCCTCATCCATTACAGCAATGTGCCATGCACAATAATGATATCACTGTCTCATCCATTACAGCAATGTCAGTGCCATGCACAATAATGATATCACTGGGGCTCCCGAGTGGCGCATCCAGTAAAAAGCACTCGCTAGAGTGCAGGATGCGCTCAATAGCCTGGACGTCGCGAGTTCGAGTCCAGGCTATTCCACAGCCGACCGTGGATGGGAGCTTCCAGGGGGCGGCGCTCAATTGGCCGAGCGTCGCCCGGGGGGATGGAGGGTTAGGTCGGCCAGGGTGTCCTCGGCTCACCGCGCTCCAGCGACCCCTGTAGTCTGGCCGGGCGCCTGCGGGCTTGCTTGTAAGCTGCCCAGAGCTGCATTGTCCTCCGACTCTGTAGCTCTGAGGCAGCTGCACGGTGAGTCTGCAGCGTGTAAAGAAGCGGACGGCTGACAGCACACGCTCCGGAGGACAGCGTGTGTTCATCTTCACGCCTCCCAAGTCAGCGCAGGGGTGGTAGCAGTGAGCTGAGCCTAAAAAACAATTGGGCATTTCAAATTGGGGAGAAAATAATAAAAACTAATTGGCAACGAATAAGTTAAAAAAACAAAAAAAAACAATAATGATATCACTGCCTCATCCATTACAGCAATGTCAGTGCCATGCACAATAATGATATCACCACCTCATCCATTACAGCAATGTGCCATTGTCACAAAGACGGCCAGAGTGGGTGGCGTCAGACCAGAAAAGGAATACACAGAGACGGTGATGGTGATGAGAAATGCTGAGTGCAATGGCTGCACTCAGCGTTTAATGACAAAATAAAAGGTTTAAACAGAAAACACGGGACACGGCACTTGCGCCAAAATAAATAGACAAACGAAACGAACTAAACAGTGCACAGACAGACGAACAAAACACGGTGAGCAGATACAACTAATATTATTATTATTCTTCTTCTTCTTATTATTACTTTTACCTCTCCACACCCGTTCTCCACTCACCGAACACCAACATCTACACACGCAACATACAACACAGAACACACAAATGCACACAGGGGCGGGGCACTTTGCCACATATACCCCCCCTTGTGCGCAGCACACATGGCCTCAACGGCCACCTCCCCCCTTAAAAATCCAGCAGTCCAGGACAAAGTCTCGGGCTGGGAAGGGAGGCTTCAGTAGGCCCATGGCTGGCAATGCTGTCAGCTCCCCTGCCGGTAGTGGCACGGCTGACAGCATGCTGGTCCCGTCCTGCAGCGAAAAAGCTGCGGGGGCAGGTGGTCCCCCGACCTCCCCCTTCTTCATAGCCGGCAGCTCCCTCCTGTGGGGCTCCGGCCACAAGAACTCCTGCAGCGAAACTGCTGCTCGGGAAAGTGGTCTCCAGACCTCCTCCCCCTTCTTCGTGGCCGGCAGCTCCCCTTTCTGGGGCTCCGGCCACCGTACTCCCTGCGGAGGTACGGGCAGCAGAGGCAGCTCCTGCTCCTCTGCTCCGGGCGGTGGCGGAGGCAGAGGCAGCTCCAGCTCCTCTGCTCCTGGCGGTGGCGGAGGCAGAGGCAGCTCCAGCTCCTCTGCTCCTGGCGGTGGTGGAGGCAGAGGCAGCTCCAGCTCCTCTGCTCCTGGCGGTGGTGGAGGCAGAGGCAGCTCCAGCTCCTCTGCTCCTGGCGGTGGTGGAGGCAGAGGCAGCTCCAGCTCCTCTGCTCCTTGCGGTGGTGGTGGCGGAGGCAGAGGCAGCTCCTGCTCCTCTGCTCCTGGAGGTGGTGGAGGCAGAGGCAGCTCCTGCTCCTCTGCTCCTTGCGGTGGTGGTGGCGGAGGCAGAGGCAGCTCCTGCTCCTCTGCTCCTTGCGGTGGTGGTGGCGGAGGCAGAGGCAGCTCCTGCTCCTCTGCTCCTGGAGGTGGTGGAGGCAGAGGCAGCTCCTGCTCCTCTGCTCCTGGAGGTGGTGGAGGCAGAGGCAGCTCCTGCTCCTCTGCTCCTGGAGGTGGTGGAGGCAGAGGCAGCTCCAGCTCCTCTGCTCCTGGCGGTGCTGGCTCCCTCTGCTGTGGCGGCTGGGCATGTGCGCGCCGTGCTGCCTTCAGCAGCATAGCGAGAGGCTGCTGGGGGACACCAGCATCCTGCCCTTCTCCCCCCCAAAAATTTTCAGGGGGTTGAGCCTGTAACCCCTCCCCTTCCGGCTCTTGGGGCTGAACCAGCAGGCATTTTCCCTCTGCTGGTGGCTTGGGTCCCAGAGCTGTGGAAGCCCCGACTTGCCTCCCTTTGGGCTGTGGACGCACCGACTCCTCCCTTTTGGGCTGTGGACGCACCGACTCCTCCCTTTTGGGCTGTGGACGCACCGACTCCCCCCTCTTGGGCTGTGGACGCACCGACTCCCCCCTCTTGGGCTGTGGACGTTCGGGCTCCCCCCACTCAGGCGTAGGACGTTCGGGCTCCTCCCACTCAGGCGTAGGACGTTCGGGCTCCTCCCACTCAGGCGTAGGACGTTCGGGCTCCTCCCACTCAGGCGTAGGATGTTCGGGCTCCTTCCACTCAGGCGTAAGACGTTCAGGCTCCTTCCGCTTGGGCTGTGGAGGCTCAACCAGCAGGCATTCACCCTCTGCTGGTGGAGATGGGGACAGCAGGTACTCACCCTCTGCTGGTGGAGATGGGGACAGCAGGTACTCCTCTGCTGGTGGTCCTGCTACCTGGGCTGCTGTTTCGTTTATGGTTGCCTCCAGGTAGTTGAGGACAAACTCCACACCCTCCTCCAAGGTGTTTGGGGTGTGTTCCTGCTGATATGCCTCCCATCTCTCACTGTCCATCATCCACAGGACCCGGACGACTATGGGCAGAGACTGGGCCTCCAGCCCAGCATTCTCCAGGAACCAGCCCCGCAGTTTGATGGCGTCTTCTGCCATTGATTTTTTTTTGTTTGTTTTTTTTCCCCCAAAACAATATTTGTAATCTTTTTTTTTTTTTTTTTTTTTTTTTTTTTTAATCCAGACCCCTCCTGGTCTGACGCTTGGAGGCGCGGCTATCCCACGAAGACACCACGTGTCACAAAGACGGCCAGAGTGGGTGGCGTCAGACCAGAAAAGGAATACACAGAGACGGTGATGGTGATGAGAAATGCTGAGTGCAATGGCTGCACTCAGCGTTTAATGACAAAATAAAAGGTTTAAACAGAAAACACGGGACACGGCACTTGCGCCAAAATAAATAGACAAACGAAACGAACTAAACAGTGCACAGACAGACGAACAAAACACGGTGAGCAGATACAACTAATATTATTATTATTATTATTATTCTTCTTCTTCTTATTACTTTAACCTCTCCACACCCGTTCTCCACTCACCGAACACCAACATCTACACACGCAACATACAACACAGAACACACAAATGCACACAGGGGCGGGGCACTTTGCCACAGCCATGCACAATAATGATATCACCGTCTCATCCATTACAGCAATGTCAGTGCCATGCACAATAATGATATCACCACCTCATTCATTACAGCAATGTCAGTGCCATGCACAATAATGATATCACTGCCTCATCCTTTACAGCAATGTGCCATGCACAATAATGATAACACCGCCTCATCCATTACAGCAATGTGCAATGCACAATAATGATATCACCGCCTCATCCATTACAGCAATGTGCCATGCACAATAATGATATCACTGTCTCATCCATTAAAGCAATGTCAGTGCCATGTACAATAATGATATCACCGTCTCATCCATTACAGCAATGTCAGTGCCATGCAAAATAATGATATCACCACCTCATTCACTACAGCAATGTGCCATGCACAATAATGATATCACCACCTCATCCATTACAGCAATGTTAGTGCCATGCACAATAATGATATCACCGCCTCATCCATTACAGCAATATGCCATGCACAATAATGATATCACCCCCTCATCCATTACAGCAATGTCAGTGCCATGCACAATAATGATATCACCCCCTCATCCATTACAGCAATGTCAGTGCCATGCACAATAATGATATCACCGCCTCATCCATTACAGCAATGTGCCATGCACAATAATGATATCACTGTCTCATCCATTACAGCAATGTCAGTGCCATACACAATAATGATATCACCGTCTCATCCATTAGAGCAATGTCAGGCCATGCACAATAATGATATCACTGCCTCATCCATTACAGCAATGTCAGTGCCATGCACAATAATGATATCACTGGTGCTCCCGAGTGGCGCATCCAGTGAAAAGCACTCGCTAGAAAGCAGGATGCGCTTATTGCCTGGACGTCGCGAGTTCGAGTCCAGGCTATTCCACAGCCGACCGTGGATGGGAGCTTCCAGGGGGCGGCGCTCAATTGGCCGAGCGTCGCCCGGGGGGATGGAGGGTTAGGTCTGCCAGGGTGTCCTCGGCTCACCGCGCACCAGCGACCCCTGTAGTCTGGCCGGGCGCTTGCGGGCTTGCCTGTAAGCTGCCCAGAGCTGCATTGTCCTCCGACTCTGTAGCTCTGACGCAGCTGCACGGTGAGTCTGCAGCGTGTAAAGAAGCGGACGGCTGACAGCACACGCTCCGGAGGACAGTGTGTGTTCATCTTCACGCCTCCCAAGTCAGCGCAGGGGTGGTAGCAGTGAGCTGAGCCTAAAAAACAATTGGGCATTTCAAATTGGGGAGAAAATAATAAAAACTAATTGGCAACGAATAAGTTAAAAAAAACAAAGAAAAACAATAATGATATCACTGCCTCATCCATTACAGCAATGTCAGTGCCATGCACAATAATGATATCACCACCTCATCCATTACAGCAATGTGCCATGTACAATAATGATATCACCGTCTCATCCATTACAGCAATGTCAGTGCCATGCACAATAATGATATCACCACCTCATTCATTACAGCAATGTCAGTGCCATGCACAATAATGATATCACTGCCTCATCCATTACAGCAATGTGCCATGCACAATAATGATAACACCGCCTCATCCATTACAGCAATGTGCAATGCACAATAATGATATCACCGCCTCATCCATTACAGCAATGTGCCATGCACAATAATGATATCACTGTCTCATCCATTACAGCAATGTCAGTGCCATGTACAATAATGATATCACCGTCTCATCCATTACAGCAATGTCAGTGCCATGCAAAACAATGATATCACCACCTCATTCACTACAGCAATGTGCCATGCACAATAATGATATCACCACCTCATCCATTACAGCAATGTCAGTGCCATGCACAATAATGATATCACCACCTCATCCATTACAGCAATGTTAGTGCCATGCACAATAATGATATCACCGCCTCATCCATTACAGCAATGTGCCATGCACAATAATGATATCACCCCCTCATCCATTACAGCAATGTCAGTGCCATGCACAATAATGATATCACCGCCTCATCCATTACAGCAATGTGCCATGCACAATAATGATATCACCGTCTCATCCATTACAGCAATGTCAGTGCCATGCACAATAATGATATCACTGCCTCATCCATTACAGCAATGTGCCATACACAATAATGATATCACTGTCTCATCCATTACAGCAATGTCAGTGCCATGCACAATAATGATATCACCACCTCATCCATTACAGCAATGTGCCATGCACAATAATGATATCACCGTCTCATCCATTACAGCAATGTCAGTGCCATGCACAATAATGATATCACCACCTCATTCATTACAGCAATGTCAGTGCCATGCACAATAATGATATCACTGCCTCATCCATTACAGCAATGTGCCATGCACAATAATGATAACACCGCCTCATCCATTACAGCAATGTGCAACGCACAATAATGATATCACCGCCTCATCCATTACAGCAATGTGCCATGCACAATAATGATATCACTGTCTCATCCATTACAGCAATGTCAGTGCCATGCACAATAATGATATCACTGTCTCATCCATTACAGCAATGTCAGTGCCATGCACAATAATGATATCACCGTCTCATCCATTACAGCAATGTCAGTGCCATGCACAATAATGATATCACCGCCTCATCCATTACAGCAATGTGCCATGCACAATAATGATATCACTGTCTCATCCATTACAGCAATGTCAGGGCCATGCACAATAATGATATCACTGCCTCATCCATTACAGCAATGTGCCATGCACAATAATGATATCACTGTCTCATCCATTACAGCAATGTCAGTGCCATGCACAATAATGATATCACTGGGGCTCCTGAGTGGCGCATCCAGTAAAAAGCACTCGCTAGAGTGCAGGATGCGCTCAATAGCCTGGACGTCGCGAGTTCGAGTCCAGGCTATTCCACAGCCGACCGTGGATGGGAGCTTCCAGGGGGCGGCACTCAATTGGCCGAGCGTCGCCCGGGGGGATGGAGGGTTAGGTCGGCCAGGGTGTCCTCGGCTCACCGCGCACCAGCGACCCCTGTAGTCTGGCCGGGCGCTTCCGGGCTTGCCTGTAAGCTGCCCAGAGCTGCATTGTCCTCCGACTCTGTAGCTCTGAGGCAGCTGCACGGTGAGTCTGCAGCGTGTAAAGAAGCGGACGGCTGACAGCACACGCTCCGGAGGACAGCGTGTGTTCATCTTCACGCCTCCGAAGTCAGCGCAGGGGTGGTAGCAGTGAGCTGAGCCTAAAAAACAATTGGGCATTTCAAATTGGGGAGAAAATAATAAAAACTAATTGGCAACAAATAAGTTAAAAAAAAATAAAAAAAAACAATAATGATATCACTGCCTCATCCATTACAGCAATGTCAGTGCCATGCACAATAATGATATCACCACCTCATCCATTACAGCAATGTGCCATGCACAATAATGATATCACCGTCTCATCCATTACAGCAATGTCAGTGCCATGCACAATAATGATATCACCACCTCATTCATTACAGCAATGTCAGTGCCATGCACAATAATGATATCACTGCCTCATCCATTACAGCAATGTGCCATGCACAATAATGATAACACCGCCTCATCCATTACAGCAATGTGCAATGCACAATAATGATATCACCGCCTCATCCATTACAGCAATGTGCCATGCACAATAATGATATCACTGTCTCATCCATTACAGCAATGTCAGTGCCATATACAATAATGATATCACCGTCTCATCCATTACAGCAATGTCAGTGCCATGCAAAATAATGATATCACCACCTCATTCACTACAGCAATGTGCCATGAACAATAATGATATCACCACCTCATCCATTACAGCAATGTCAGTGCCATGCACAATAATGATATCACCACCTCATCCATTACAGCAATGTTAGTGCCATGCACAATAATGATATCACCGCCTCATCCATTACAGCAATGTGCCATGCACAATAATGATATCACCGTCTCATCCTTTACAGCAATGTCAGTGCCATGCACAATAATGATATCACTGCCTCATCCATTACAGCAATGTGCCATACACAATAATGATATCACTGTCTCATCCATTACAGCAATGTCAGTGCCATGTACAATAATGATATCACCGTCTCATCCATTACAGCAATGTCAGTGCCATTCAAAATAATGATATCAACACCTCATTCACTACAGCAATGTGCCATGCACAATAATGATATCACCACCTCATCCATTACAGCAATGTCAGTGCCATGCACAATAATGATATCACCACCTCATCCATTACAGCAATGTTAGTGCCATGCACAATAATGATATCACCGCCTCATCCATTACAGCAATGTGCCATGCACAATAATGATATCACCCCCTCATCCATTACAGCAATGTCAGTGCCATGCACAATAATGATATCACCGCCTCATCCATTACAGCAATGTGCCATGCACAATAATGATATCACCGTCTCATCCATTACAGCAATGTCAGTGCCATGCACAATAATGATATCACTGCCTCATCCATTACAGCAATGTGCCATACACAATAATGATATCACTGTCTCATCCATTACAGCAATGTCAGTGCCATGCACAATAATGATATCACCACCTCATCCATTACAGCAATTTCAGTGCCATGCACAATAATGATATCACTGCCTCATCCATTACAGCAATGTGCCATACACAATAATGATATCACCCCCTCATCCATTACAGCAATGTCAGTGCCATGCACAAAAATGATATCACCGCCTCATCCATTACAGCAATGTGCCATGCACAATAATGATCTCACCGCCTCATCCATTACAGCAATGTGCCATGCACAATAATGATATCACAGCCTCATCCATTACAGCAATTTGCCATGCACAATAATGATATCACCACCTCATCCATTATAGCAATGTCAGTGCCATGCACAATAATGATATCACCGTCTCATCCATTACAGCAATGTCAGTGCCATGCACAATAATGATATCACCGCCTCATCCATTACAGCAATGTGCCATGCACAATAATGATATCACCGCCTCATCCATTACAGCAATGTGCCATGCACAATAATGATATCACCCCCTCATCCATTACAGCAATGTCAGTGCCATGCACAATAATGATATCACCGCCTCATCCATTACAGCAATGTGCCATGCACAATAATGATATCACCGTCTCATCCTTTACAGCAATGTCAGTGCCATGCACAATAATGATATCACTGCCTCATCCATTAAAGCAATGTGCCATACACAATAATGATATCACTGTCTCATCCATTACAGCAATGTCAGTGCAATGCACAATAATGATATCACCACCTCATCCATTACAGCAATGTTAGTGCCATGCACAATAATGATATCATCGCCTCATCCATTACAGCAATGTGCCATGCACAATAATGATATCACCCCCTCATCCATTACAGCAATGTCAGTGCCATGCAAAATAATTACATCACCACCTCATTCACTACAGCAATGTGCCATGCACAATAATGATATCACCACCTCATCCATTACAGCAATGTCAGGGCCATGCACAATAATGATATCACTGCCTCATCCATTACAGCAATGTGCCATGCACAATAATGATATCACCGTCTCAACCATTACAGCAATGTCAGTGCCATGCACAATAATGATATCACTGCCTCATCCATTACAGCAATGTGCCATACACAATAATGATATCACTGTCTCATCCATTACAGCAATGTCAGTGCCATGCACAATAATGATATCACCACCTCATCCATTACAGCAATTTCAGTGCCATGCACAATAATGATATCACTGCCTCATTCATTACAGCAATGTCAGTGCCATGCACAATAATGATATCACCCCCTCATCCATTACAGCAATGTCAGTGCCATGCACAAAAATGATATCACCGCCTCATCCATTACAGCAATGTGCCATGCACAATAATGATCTCACCGCCTCATCCATTACAGCAATGTGCCATGCACAATAATGATATCACAGCCTCATCCATTACAGCAATTTGCCATGCACAATAATGATATCACCACCTCATCCATTATAGCAATGTCAGTGCCATGCACAATAATGATATCACCGTCTCATCCATTACAGCAATGTCAGTGCCATGCACAATAATGATATCACCGCCTCATCCATTACAGCAATGTGCCATGCACAATAATGATATCACCGCCTCATCCATTACAGCAATGTGCCATGCACAATAATGATATCACCCCCTCATCCATTACAGCAATGTCAGTGCCATGCACAATAATGATATCACCGCCTCATCCATTACAGCAATGTGCCATGCACAATAATGATATCACCGTCTCATCCTTTACAGCAATGTCAGTGCCATGCACAATAATGATATCACTGCCTCATCCATTACAGCAATGTGCCATACACAATAATGATATCACTGTCTCATCCATTACAGCAATGTCAGTGCAATGCACAATAATGATATCACCACCTCATCCATTACAGCAATGTTAGTGCCATGCACAATAATGATATCATCGCCTCATCCATTACAGGAATGTGCCATGCACAATAATGATATCACCCCCTCATCCATTACAGCAATGTCAGTGCCATGCAAAATAATTATATCACCACCTCATTCACTACAGCAATGTGCCATGCACAATAATTATATCACCACCTCATCCATTACAGCAATGTCAGGGCCATGCACAATAATGATATCACTGCCTCATCCATTACAGCAATGTGCCATACACAATAATGATATCACTGTCTCATCCATTACAGCAATGTCAGTGCCATGCACAATAATAATATCACCGCCTCATCCATTACAGCAATGTGCCATGCACAATAATGATTTCACCGCCTCATCCATTACATCAATCTGCCAAGCACAATGATGATATCACCACCTCATCCATTACAGCAATGTCAGTGCCATGCACAATAATGATATCACCGTCTCATCCATTACAGCAATGTCAGTGCCAAGCCCAATAATGATAACACCGCCTCATCCATTACATCAATCTGCCAAGCACAATGATGATATCACCACCTCATCCATTACAGCAATGTCAGTGCCATGCACAATAATGATATCACCGTCTCATCCATTACAGCAATGTCAGTGCCAAGCCCAATAATGATAACACCGCCTCATCCATTACAGCAATGTGCCATGCACAATAATGATATCACCGCCTCATCCATTACAGCAATGTGCCATGCACAATAATGATATCACTGTCTCATCCATTACAGCAATGTCAGTGCCATGCAAAATAATGATATCACCGCCTCATCCATTACAGCAATGTGCCATGCACAATAATGATATCACCCCCTCTTCCATTACAGCAATGTCAGTGCCATGCACAATAATGATATCACCGCCTCATCCATTACAGCAATGTGCCATGCACAATAATGATATCACAACCTCATCCACTACAGCAATGTGCCATGCACAATAATGATATCACCCCCTCATCCATTACAGCAATGTCAGTGCCATGCACAATAATGATATCACAGCCTCATCCATTACAGCAATGTGCCATGCACAATAATGATATCACAACCTCATCCATTACAGCAATGTGCCATGCACAATAATGATATCACCGTCTCATCCATTACAGCAATGTCAGTGCCATGCACAATAATGATATCACTGCCTCATCCATTACAGCAATGTGCCATACACAATAATGATATCACTGTCTCATCCATTACAGCAATGTCAGTGCCATGCACAATAATGATATCACCACCTCATCCATTACAGCAATTTCAGTGCCATGCACAATAATGATATCACTGCCTCATTCATTACAGCAATGTCAGTGCCATGCACAATAATGATATCACCCCCTCATCCATTACAGCAATGTCAGTGCCATGCACAAAAATGATATCACCGCCTCATCCATTACAGCAATGTGCCATGCACAATAATGATCTCACCGCCTCATCCATTACAGCAATGTGCCATGCACAATAATGATATCACAGCCTCATCCATTACAGCAATTTGCCATGCACAATAATGATATCACCACCTCATCCATTACAGCAATGTCAGTGCCATGCACAATAATGATATCACCGTCTCATCCATTACAGCAATGTCAGTGCCATGCACAATAATGATATCACAGCCTCATCCATTACAGCAATGTGCCATGCACAATAATGATATCACCGCCTCATCCATTACAGCAATGTGCCATGCACAATAATGATATCACCCCCTCATCCATTACAGCAATGTCAGTGCCATGCAGAATAATGATATCACCGCCTCATCCATTACAGCAATGTGCCATGCACAATAATGATATCACCGTCTCATCCTTTACAGCAATGTCAGTGCCATGCACAATAATGATATCACTGCCTCATCCATTACAGCAATGTGCCATACACAATAATGATATCACTGTCTCATCCATTACAGCAATGTCAGTGCAATGCACAATAATGATATCACCACCTCATCCATTACAGCAATGTTAGTGCCATGCACAATAATGATATCATCGCCTCATCCATTACAGCAATGTGCCATGCACAATAATGATATCACCCCCTCATCCATTACAGCAATGTCAGTGCCATGCAAAATAATTATATCACCACCTCATTCACTACAGCAATGTGCCATGCACAATAATGATATCACCACCTCATCCATTACAGCAATGTCAGGGCCATGCACAATAATGATATCACTGCCTCATCCATTACAGCAATGTGCCATGCACAATAATGATATCACCGTCTCAACCATTACAGCAATGTCAGTGCCATGCACAATAATGATATCACTGCCTCATCCATTACAGCAATGTGCCATACACAATAATGATATCACTGTCTCATCCATTACAGCAATGTCAGTGCCATGCACAATAATGATATCACCACCTCATCCATTACAGCAATTTCAGTGCCATGCACAATAATGATATCACTGCCTCATTCATTACAGCAATGTCAGTGCCATGCACAATAATGATATCACCCCCTCATCCATTACAGCAATGTCAGTGCCATGCACAAAAATGATATCACCGCCTCATCCATTACAGCAATGTGCCATGCACAATAATGATCTCACCGCCTCATCCATTACAGCAATGTGCCATGCACAATAATGATATCACAGCCTCATCCATTACAGCAATTTGCCATGCACAATAATGATATCACCACCTCATCCATTATAGCAATGTCAGT
The DNA here is from genome assembly GCF_902713425.1 of Acipenser ruthenus. NCBI lineage: Eukaryota > Metazoa > Chordata > Actinopteri > Acipenseriformes > Acipenseridae > Acipenser > Acipenser ruthenus. The sequence continues at coordinate 22,138 of NW_026707445.1, forward strand.
GCCATGCACAATAATGATATCACCGTCTCATCCATTACAGCAATGTCAGTGCCATGCACAATAATGATATCACCGCCTCATCCATTACAGCAATGTGCCATGCACAATAATGATATCACCGCCTCATCCATTACAGCAATGTGCCATGCACAATAATGATATCACCCCCTCATCCATTACAGCAATGTCAGTGCCATTCACAATAATGATATCACCGCCTCATCCATTACAGCAATGTGCCATGCACAATAATGATATCACCGTCTCATCCTTTACAGCAATGTCAGTGCCATGCACAATAATGATATCACTGCCTCATCCATTACAGCAATGTGCCATACACAATAATGATATCACTGTCTCATCCATTACAGCAATGTCAGTGCAATGCACAATAATGATATCACCACCTCATCCATTACAGCAATGTTAGTGCCATGCACAATAATGATATCATCGCCTCATCCATTACAGCAATGTGCCATGGACAATAATGATATCACCCCCTCATCCATTACAGCAATGTCAGTGCCATGCAAAATAATTATATCACCACCTCATTCACTACAGCAATGTGCCATGCACAATAATGATATCACCACCTCATCCATTACAGCAATGTCAGGGCCATGCACAATAATGATATCACTGCCTCATCCATTACAGCAATGTGCCATACACAATAATGATATCACTGTCTCATCCATTACAGCAATGTCAGTGCCATGCACAATAATGATATCACCGCCTCATCCATTACAGCAATGTGCCATGCACAATAATGATTTCACCGCCTCATCCATTACATCAATCTGCCAAGCACAATGATGATATCACCACCTCATCCATTACAGCAATGTCAGTGCCATGCACAATAATGATATCACCGTCTCATCCATTACAGCAATGTCAGTGCCAAGCCCAATAATGATAACACCGCCTCATCCATTACAGCAATGTGCCATGCACAATAATGATATCACCGCCTCATCCATTACAGCAATGTGCCATGCACAATAATGATATCACTGTCTCATCCATTACAGCAATGTCAGTGCCATGCACAATAATGATATCACCGCCTCATCCATTACAGCAATGTGCCATGCACAATAATGATTTCACCGCCTCATCCATTACATCAATCTGCCAAGCACAATGATGATATCACCACCTCATCCACTACAGCAATGTCAGTGCCATGCACAATAATGATATCACCGTCTCATCCATTACAGCAATGTCAGTGCCAAGCCCAATAATGATAACACCGCCTCATCCATTACATCAATCTGCCAAGCACAATGATGATATCACCACCTCATCCATTACAGCAATGTCAGTGCCATGCACAATAATGATATCACCGTCTCATCCATTACAGCAATGTCAGTGCCAAGCCCAATAATGATAACACCGCCTCATCCATTACAGCAATGTGCCATGCACAATAATGATATCACCGCCTCATCCATTACAGCAATGTGCCTTGCACAATAATGATATCACTGTCTCATCCATTACAGCAATGTCAGTGCCATGCAAAATAATGATATCACCGCCTCATCCATTACAGCAATGTGCCATGCACAATAATGATATCACCCCCTCTTCCATTACAGCAATGTCAGTGCCATGCACAATAATGATATCACCGCCTCATCCATTACAGCAATGTGCCATGCACAATAATGATATCACAACCTCATCCACTACAGCAATGTGCCATGCACAATAATGATATCACCCCCTCATCCATTACAGCAATGTCAGTGCCATGCACAATAATGATATCACCGCCTCATCCATTACAGCAATGTGCCATGCACAATAATGATATCACTGTCTCATTCATTACAGCAATGTCAGTGCCATGCAAAATAATGATATCACCGCCTCATCCATTACAGCAATGTGCCATGCACAATAATGATATCACTGCCTCATCCATTACAGCAATGTGCCATGCACAATAATGATATCACCGTCTCATCCATTACAGCAATTTCAGTGCCATGCACAATAATGATATCACTGCCTCATTCATTACAGCAATGTCAGTGCCATGCACAATAATGATATCACCCCCCTCATCCATTACAGCAATGTCAGTGCCATGCACAAAAATGAAATCACCGCCTCATCCATTACAGCAATGTGCCATGCACAATAATGATATCACAACCTCATCCACTACAGCAATGTGCCATGCACAATAATGATATCACCCCCTCATCCATTACAGCAATGTCAGTGCCATGCACAATAATGATATCACCGCCTCATCCATTACAGCAATGTGCCATGCACAATAATGATATCACTGTCTCATTCATTACAGCAATGTCAGTGCCATGCAAAATAATGATATCACCGCCTCATCCATTACAGCAATGTGCCATGCACAATAATGATATCACTGCCTCATCCATTACAGCAATGTGCCATGCACAATAATGATATCACCGTCTCATCCATTACAGCAATTTCAGTGCCATGCACAATAATGATATCACTGCCTCATTCATTACAGCAATGTCAGTGCCATGCACAATAATGATATCACCCCCTCATCCATTACAGCAATGTCAGTGCCATGCACAAAAATGAAATCACCGCCTCATCCATTACAGCAATGTGCCATGCACAATAATGATCTCACCGCCTCATCCATTACAGCAATGTGCCATGCACAATAATGATATCACAGCCTCATCCATTACAGCAATTTGCCATGCACAATAATGATATCACCACCTCATCCATTATAGCAATGTCAGTGCCATGCACAATAATGATATCACCACCTCATCCACTACAGCATTGTGCCATGCACAATAATGATATCACCACCTCATCCATTACAGCAATGTATGTGCTATGCACAATAATGATATCACCACCTCATCCATTACAGCAATGTCAGTGCCATGCACAATAATATCACCCCCTCATCCATTACAGCAATGTGCCATGCACAATAATGATATCACTGCCTCATCCATTACAGCAATGTGCCATGCACAATAATGATATCACCCCCTCATCCATTACAGCAATGTCAGTGCCATGCACAATAATGATATCACTGCCTCATCCATTACAGCAATGTCAGTGCCATGCACAATAATGATATCACTGCCTCATCCATTACCGCAATGTCAGTGCCATGCACAATAATGATATCACTGCCTCATCCATTACAGCAATGTCAGTGCCATGCACAATAATGATATCACTGCCTCATCCATTACAGCAATGTGCCATGCACAATAATGATATCACTGCCTCATCCATTACAGCAATGTCAGTGCCATGCAAAATAATGATATCACCACTTCATTCACTACAGCAATGTGCCATGCACAATAATGATATCACCACCTCATCCATTACAGCAATGTCAGTGCCATGCACAATAATGATATCACTGGGGCTCCCGAGTGGTGCATCCAGTAAAAAGCACTCGCTAGAGTGCAGGATGCGCTCTATTGCCTGGACGTCGCGAGTTCGAGTCCAGGCTATTCCACAGCCGACCGTGGATGGGAGCTTCCAGGGGGCGGCGCTCAATTGGCCGAGCGTCGCCCGGGGGGAGGGAGGGTTAGGTCGGCCAGGGTGTCCTCGGCTCACCGCGCACCAGCGACCCCTGTAGTCTGGCCGGGCGCCTGCGGGCTTGCCTGTAAGCTGCCCAGAGCTGCATTGTCCTCCGACGCTGTAGCTCTGAGGCAGCTGCACGGTGAGTCTGCAGCGTGTAAAGAAGCGGGCGGCTGACAACACACGCATCGGAGGACAGCGTGTGTTCATCGTTGCCCCTCCCAAGTCAGCGCAGGGGTGGTAGCGGTGAGCTGAGCCTAAAAAATAATTGGGCATTTCAAATTGGGCAGAATATAATAAAAACTAATTGGCAACGACTAAGTTAAAAAAAAAAAAAAACAACAACAATGATATCACTGCCTCATCCATTACAGCAATGTCAGTGCCATGCACAATAATGATATCACCCCCCTCATCCATTACAGCAATGTCAGTGCCATGCACAATAATGATATCACCACCTCATTCATTACAGCAATGTCAGTGTCATGCACAATAATGATATCACTGCCTCATCCATTACAGCAATGTGACATGCACAATAATGATATCACTGTCTCATCCATTACAGCAATGTCAGTGCCATGCACAATAATGATATCACTGCCTCATCCATTACAGCAATGTGCCATGCACAATAATGATATCACTGCCTCATCCACTACAGCAATGTGCCATGCACAATAATGATATCATTGCCTCATCCATTACAGCAATGTCAGTGCCATGCACAATAATGATATCACTGGGGCTCCCGAGTGGCGCATCCAGTAAAAAGCACTCGCTAGAGTGCAGGATGCGCT